>NW_022981476.1:0-8775 GCF_902652985.1 Pecten maximus
TTTTGTAAAAAAAACGGTTTTTTTTAAAAGAGGTTCTTTTTTCACAGTTTTATTAGGATAGAATAAGAATTGTGGAAAAAAAACCTTTGAACCTGAAAGCTATAGAGGTCTACTTTACAATTCTTTTGAAGAATTATAGAATTAAAAAAAAATGCAATGGCTTCAACCATTGAAAAAACTACCTCTGAAATATTTGAGAGGGAAGTGAGACAATCTATATTCTTATGGGTTCAGGGATATAAACTTATGTGTCTTGGTGAGGTGGTGTGGGCGAGGTGGTGTGGGTGAGGTGGTGTGGGCGAGGTGGTGTGAGTGAGGTGGACAGTGTGGGTGAGGTGAGGGGTACTGTGTGTAACTACGAACTATTTTACTGCCGATTCCAGCTGACCAGAGGTTTCACTCAATACCTGAAGGACAAACTGTAATTGTCTTTGTAATGGAACACACAGATGCAGTAACTCACTATATCTACCAATATAAATACTCATGTCATCATATTTCCAATATGAACTGAAGGCCTATCAGTTTATGAGCTATTCCCCCACCTGTATGTTGATATAGTATAAGGTAATAAGCCTATTCACACAGGTATGTATTAGCTATTTATAACAGTCATAATTCAACACTCTGCATAGACACCCTTCCGTTTGTACAACATGGTTAGCTTCTATTTAAAACTTGTCTTTCATGTAAATTCTTTTTATTAAAATCCCAAAATAAGTATTTTAAATCCTGAACTAAAATTCATGAAAATTTCAAATCAAGTCTGTTCCAAATCCAGTTTTATAAATTCAGTAAGATGTATTAGGTATTGATTTGGATTGTGTTTTAGAGAAAGTAAGCAAACAGAATTCTGATAATAGAGGTCATTCTTTAACCAGGTGAAAAAGTGAAATGTCAATATTTGTTGTGAAGGACTATGATCTGAGGTCTCCAATGGCTACCAGGTATATAGTTCTGAAATGTTTAAAACTGTAGATATACAGCACTGTGTCAGTTAATAAAATAAAGATTGATTTCCTACTTTAATTAATTTGATTATATACCTTTATCCTATCTTTCATGTATGATTCATACAAATTGTCAAGGTATTTATAAAAACAATTGTTCAGCTGATTGCTATAACAAAAAAACAACAAATAAATCAAATTTAAAAAAAAATCAAGCAAAGATTACAGAAAAGGAAAAGAAAGTGCCTTTCCATGCATTCCTTTATAGGATAGAAGTTTCCAAATTTTACTTACAATTTAATAGCATTTCTGCCTGTTAAATATTTAAATGATTTAAAGATTTATAATTTGTTACACATTTTTTGATGACTAGATAATTAAGGCAATGTTGTGCAGATCTACATGGCACCTGATTTCATAACAGTCAATTTTTGAGAGTTAGAATTATTCCTCTGTATAAAACTCATTAATCTGAGGTACAAAGAACTATTTAGGATTACACAGGTGTTGGGAAAAATCAATTATCAGATAATGGCATTATGTACCTTTGGCGAATGATCTCATAATTCTGATAATGTTACAAGATATTTGATATCTGAACAAACAGATCATAAATACACAATATTATTGTTACTGGGATAATGTATTATATAACCAACTGTATTCTTTGTTTATTATCTCCCTTGCATGGGAAGTTTTTCTGTTCATCTATTTTGAGATATTATTTGGACCAATTACTTTTAATATAAACTTTTAATAGCACTTAATTGATCATTTCCCCCAGGTTTATGTAATGACAGTATTGTTCACCACACAAGGTACATAACCACAAAGTCAAGGTCACAGCAATAGATTAGAGGTCAAATTACTGCAATGCTTGTCTGGACCATAACTAATCACTGCAAGGCTTGTCTTGACCCTTAAGATTCATCAATTTCTGAAAACTTATGGAAAATTTCTTAATCAAGTCTTTTTTCTTAAATCAAATAATGCTTTCATATAATTATATATATATCCCCCCTCCCCCTTTTTTTTAAATGATGAAACTGGGGCTATATCATACTAAGCCCCGCAGCATTATTTGATGAAATATTTCAGCTAACAATATCGCAAGAAATTATAAACAATTGTGTTCCGCAGTTAATCAGACTTAGAAGTTTATTTTGAGAGTTCAATGAGTAGGGAGCCTAGACTTACTATTTAAGTACTGATTAAAGTATTACTATATCTAAGTATATTTTTGGCACATTTGTGTTGGCGGTGTAATAACAAAGGAGCGTACTTTATGGTTTAAACTACTTCCAGCTACTTCATGACCTTGCTCAGTGATGAAATGATTAAGTAAAGTACAATATACCTTCCAAGTACTTTTAAAAACTAAATATTGAACACAAAGTTTTATTGGTGAGGTCTAGCAGAATTTTGATTTAAAAATTATATTTATTACATTTCTTAACTTTTGATACAAGACTGTATGTTACTTTACTAGGGAAAGAGCATTTACGGCATTGCCTTGTACATGATACTCTTGTTGATGCGTACGACATATTTTTTCCTGGATTATATGCTTTGTTAGAGGTACCCGTGTGATAAGACCATTAGTTTGGTATGTCGATCTTAGACTTGACTGCTTTGATCCTAGTTAACCTGTATTCTACTGTGTTTACAACTGGTCGGTGTTGGACTTAATCCCATGTTTTCTTTGGGAATTAGGTTACAGAAAAACCTTTTAAACCATTTAAGATTAATAGACTTTAAATATTCCACTCTAGCTTGTTTAAATCTTTTAACCATTTTAAATTTGAAAGCATTCTATCCAACATACTGATCCAATATGGGAGATCAACGTTGCCTCCAGCCATAGCATTAATCATTTCTCTCTGTCGGGGCTGCCTGATCCTGCAAACAACTTTCTTTTTCTGTTGTGTATTGTTATATTTTATTGATTACCGTAATTATCAATCATTTCCTGAGAATCCATCTCAATACCTCTGTTACCATACAACATATTACCGTATTTATCAATCATTTCCCGAGATTCCATCTCAATACCTCTGTTACCATACAACATATTACCGTAATTATCAATCATTTCCTGAGTGTCCATCTCAATACCTCTGTTACCATACAACATATTACCGTATTTATCCATCATTTCCTGAGAGTCCATCTCAATACCTCTGTTACCATACAACATATTACCGTATTTATCAATCATTTCCCGAGAGTCCATCTCAATACCTGTTACCATACAACATATTACCGTATTTATCAATCATTTCCTGAGAGTCCATCTCAATACCTCTGTTACCATACAACATATTACCGTATTTATCAATCATTTCCTGAGAGTCCATCTCAATAGTCTGTTACCATACAACATATTACCGTAATTATCAATCATTTCCCGAGTGTCCATCTCAATACCTCTGTTACCATACAACATATTACCGTATTTATCAATCATTTCCCGAGTGTCCATCTCAATAGTCTGTTACCATACAACATATTACCGTATTTATCAATCATTTCCCGAGTGTCCATCTCAATAGTCTGTTACCATACAACATATTACCGTAATTATCAATCATTTCCTGAGTGTCCATCTCAATACATCGGTTACCATACAACATATTACCGTATTTATCAATCATTTCCCGAGAGTCCATCTCAATAGTCTGTTACCATACAACATATTACCGTATTTGTCAATCATTTCCCGAGTGTCCATTTCAGTAGTCTGTTACCATACAACATATTACCGTATTTGTCTACAAGTTCATGCCAAATATAACAAAGCCCACCCATATGTATTGTGGCCCTTAAGAAATGCCAACAAATGCATGATACTTTACAATATTTATCCGACAATAAGCCCACCCATATATATTTCTGGTCAGTAAAATTACTAACCACAGGCTTTTCTAGTTTTATACTAAATAATAGAAATAATGATGAACCCCTAGTATTTGACAGAAAATATATAAACAGTCAATTTAAAAAAAGACATAATACACGAACATCATATTTATATTTCTGTAAAGTTAAGATGCTCAACTGTCCATTAGTCAGCATAGATGTCAACTTTCATTCGGCTATTTTTCGATTTGTCAAGTAACAATTTGTCACCCATTATTTGAAACACACAACTTACAAACAGCATTGATATGGTATATGCTTGAAAAAGTGGTCAAATCAGGATATATATGGTGATATTGATGTTTTAATCTATTTTATTCCAGGGACCCTGTCTCAGAGCTACACAGGAAGTTCCCATCACCACACCAGCAGTTCGGGCGGAGCTCGTGGAGAGGAGACGACCCGGTTTAGTTCTGTCAGTGTTGATGACAGTGTGGACAGTGGCCGTCCTTCTTCTCCCCCATTTATACATGACATGCCAGTGCTCCAGGAGGATCAGTCTCAAGGTCAGAACTCATCCCCTCATCCTTAACACACCCTAAAACTGTCTAGATCATTCTCTTCACATCACATACGAGGTCAGAACTCGTCCCCTCATCCCTAACACACCCTAAAACTGTCCAGATCATTCTCTTCACATCACATACGAGGTCAGAACTTGTCCCCTCATCCCTAACACACCCTAAAACTGTCCAGATCATTCTCTTCACATCACATACAAGGTCAGAACATGTCCCCTCATCCCTAACACACCCTAAAACTGTCCAGATCATTCTCTTCACATCACATACGAGGTCAGAACTCGTCCCCTCATCCCTAACACACCCTAAAACTGTCCAGATCATTCTCTTCACATCACATACGAGGTCAGAACTCGTCCCCTCATCCTTAACACACCCTAAAACTGTCCAGATCATTCTCTTCACATCACATACGAGGTCAGAACATGTCCCCTCATCCCTACCACACCCTAAAACTATCCAGATCATTCTCTTCACATCACCTACGAGGTCAGAACTCGTCCCCTCATCCCTAACACACCCTAAAACTGTCCAGATCATTCTCTTCACATCACATACGAGGTCAGAACTCGTCCCCTCATCCTTAACACACCCTAAAACTGTCCAGATCATTCTCTTCACATCACATACGAGGTCAGAACATGTCCCCTCATCCCTACCACACCCTAAAACTATCCAGATCATTCTCTTCACATCACCTACGAGGTCAGAACTCGTCCCCTCATCCCTAACACACCCTAAAACTGTCCAGATCATTCTCTTCACATCACATACGAGGTCAGAACATGTCCCCTCATCCCTACCACACCCTAAAAACTGTCCAGATCATTCTCTTCACATCACATACGAGGTCAGAACTCGTCCCCTCATCCCTAACACACCCTAAAACTGTCCAGATCATTCTCTTCACATCACATACGAGGTCAGAACATGTCCCCTCATCCCTACCACACCCTAAAACTGTCCAGATCATTCTCTTCACATCACATACGAGGTCAGAACTCGTCCCCTCATCCCTAACACACCCTAAAACTGTCCAGATCATTCTCTTCACATCCTAAACAAGGTCAGAACTCGTCCCCTCATCCCTAACACACCCTAAAACTGTCCAGATCATTCTCTTCACATCACATACGAGGTCAGAACATGTCCCCTCATCCCTACCACACCCTAAAACTATCCAGATCATTCTCTTCACATCACCTACGAGGTCAGAACTCGTCCCCTCATCCCTAACACACCCTAAAACTGTCCAGATCATTCTCTTCACATCACATACGAGGTCAGAACTCGTCCCCTCATCCCTAACACACCCTAAAACTGTCCAGATCATTCTCTTCACATCCTAAACAAGGTCAGAACTCGTCCCCTCATCCCTAACACACCCTAAAACTGTCCAGATCATTCTCTTCACATCACATACGAGGTCAGAACATGTCCCCTCATCCCTACCACACCCTAAAACTATCCAGATCATTCTCTTCACATCACCTACGAGGTCAGAACTCGTCCCCTCATCCCTAACACACCCTAAAACTGTCCAGATCATTCTCTTCACATCACATACGAGGTCAGAACATGTCCCCTCATCCCTACCACACCCTAAAACTGTCCAGATCATTCTCTTCACATCACATACGAGGTCAGAACTCGTCCCCTCATCCCTAACACACCCTAAAACTGTCCAGATCATTCTCTTCACATCACATACGAGGTCAGAACATGTCCCCTCATCCCTACCACACCCTAAAACTGTCCAGATCATTCTCTTCACATCACATACGAGGTCAGAACTCGTCCCCTCATCCCTAACACACCCTAAAACTGTCCAGATCATTCTCTTCACATCCTAAACAAGGTCAGAACTCGTCCCCTCATCCCTAACACACCCTAAAACTGTCCAGATCATTCTCTTCACATCACATACGAGGTCAGAACACCTTCCTTTACCCCTTCACTACCTCTCGATAAAGCTGTCCAGATCCTCTCCATCTCTTCACATCACCTACAAGGTCAGAACATGTCCCCTCATCCCTAACACACCCTAAAACTGTCCAGATCCTCTCCATCTCTTCACATCACCTACAAGGTCAGAACATGTCCCCTCATCCCTAACACACCCTAAAACTGTACAGATCCTCTCCATCTCTTCACATCACATACGAGGTCAGAACATGTTCCCTCATCCCTAACACACCCTAAAACTGTACAGATCCTCTCCATCTCTTCACATCACATACGAGGTCAGAACATGTTCCCTCATCCCTAACACACCCTAAAACTGTACAGATCCTCTCCATCTCTTCACATCACCTACAAGGTCAGAACATGTCCCCTCATCCCTACCACTCCCTAAAACTATCCAGATCATTCTCTTCACATCACATACGAGGTCAGAACTCGTCCCCTCATCCCTAACACACCCTAAAACTGTCCAGACCATTCTCTTCACATCACATACGAGGTCAGAACATGTCCCCTCATCCCTACACACCATAAAACTGTACAGATCATTCTCTTCACATCACCTACGAGGTCAGAACTCGTCCCCTCATCCCTAACACACCCTAAAACTGTCCAGATCATTCTCTTCACATCACCTACGAGGTCAGAACTCGTCCCCTCATCCCTAACACACCATAAAACTGTACAGATCATTCTCTTCACATCACATACGAGGTCAGAACTCGTCCCCTCATCCCTAACACACCATAAAACTGTACAGATCCTCTCCATCTCTTCACATCACCTACGAGGTCAGAACATGTCCCCTCATCCCTACCGCTACCTAAAACTGTACAGATCCTCTCCATCTCTTCACATCACCTACAAGGTCAGAACATGTCCCATCATCACTACCACACCCTAAAACTGTACAGACCATTCCCTTCACATCACCTACAAGGTCAGAACATGTCCCATTATCCCCACCACACCCTAAAACTCTGACTTATCACCCTCTGACAAACTCCTTTCTCCTTCCCAACGCCCTACACTACCATGTACATCAACCCTTTCTTAACCTTACTCATGAGGTACCTCCTCTCTCCCTCTCATTTCCACACCCTCTGTCTTTGCCCTCTACTTCCCTCATCTGTTCTGTCTTCTATGATGACATGGTTCAGATCTAATGTTCTCACAACTATATGTAGCTTAGAGTAGAAGGGGCAGTAACTCTTATAGCCTACAAGACATTTGATCACTTACAATAATTACTTTATGGATTTCTCAACACAATTCATGAACTTTTACAAAAAAATAAGGTCCTTAATTTCACATAGAAAATGTCAAATGATTATGCAACATCACAAAAACCATTTTATAATTGTAGAGGATGAATCAGATGATGACTCGGGTGGAGTTGATGATGACGAGTTGCGATTGGCAACAGGATATGATGACATGACCTTGTCAGTCCTGAAGGTCGTTTTCCCGCCATTTTACTACTCCACCCATGGGTTGTCACGGCCCTGTACCCCCACAGAGGATGACAAACCGAGGTATGTTGGTAACGATACATTCTATTGTAGTTGTCTTGTATTTTGTAATAAAATCTCTAGTATGTATATAAAATGATGGACAGGTGTCCCTACATCAAATATTTCCTTCCTTCAGATACTACCAGTTGGTAGACAAGGCTATAGACTCCTACATGGTCTCACCTGTATCCAAGGAGACCATCCAGGGTATCTACAACTTTGTCCCGAAGGAGCTTCGTATGTCTGTACCGGCCGCTTGTAAACACTTCCTCAAGGTAACCAGTCTAGATCCATTGTCGACTTTTCTGTTATTACCTCAAACCTTCAGACTGTTGCTTCCTGTCGTCCCTGTCATTCTAATACAATCCTGTGTGAGGCACGACTTTAAAACCATTTAAGATATCTATAAATGATGCTGTGCGGTGTACTGAGATGTGGTCACTGTGACCTTCATTTCAAAGTCAGATGTCAAGTGCAAAATTTTTAATACAATCTTGCTTTGTGCATAACTTTTGAAGTTTTAAAGATATTTTGATGAAATCTTAAACATAAAAACATATGTTCTGTTTGCAATTGGAGAAGTAGAGATATGATTTTGTTAACGATAACAGATGCCTAGTTAAGAATCTGATGTAATCTTATGTTATCCAACATTAAGATATATGTGACTAGTATATACCATTCTGTTATACAATTTTTGATCAGGAGATGGATGAGGACAGGAAGTATGCCATAAAGAAAGCCATTCTGGACTATATCCTGTTGGATCATAAAGAACAGGAGAGACTTGGTGTCTGGATGCCAGAGAAAGTAGGTATTCCCTCACCACTAAACTCTGTATACATAGGGATAAATAAATACATTAAGTTCCTGGTGAGGAGAATATAAACAGAAAATGTCAAATTT
>NW_022981477.1:0-8675 GCF_902652985.1 Pecten maximus
GAACGGCCCATTACTAAAGAAAGATGTTACATGTTGTATACGGCCCGTTATAATAGAGCATTATTCAAATATTACATGTTATATACGGCCCGTTACTAAAGAAAATTAATGAGATGTTACATGTTGTATACGGCCCGTTATAATAGAGCATTATTCAAATGCTACATGTTATATACGGCCCGTTACTAAAGAAAATTAATGAGATGTTACATGTTGTATACGGCCCGTTATAATAGAGCATTATTCAAATATTACATGTTATATACGGCCCGTTACTAAAGAAAATGAATGAGATGTTACATGTTGTATACGGTCCGTTATAATAGAGCATTATTCAAATATTACATGTTATATACGGCCCGTTACTAAAGAAAATTAATGAGATGTTACATGTTGTATACGGCCCGTTATAATAGAGCATTATTCAAATGCTACATGTTATATACGGTCCGTTACTAAAGAAAATTAATGAGATGTTACATGTTGTATACGGCCCGATATAATAGAGCATTATTCAAGTATTACATGTTATATACGGCCCGTTACTAAAGAAAATTAATGAGATGTTACATGTTGTATACGGTCCGTTATAATAGAGCATTATTCAAATATTACATGTTATATACGGCCCGTTACTAAAGAAAATTAATGAGATGTTACATGTTGTATACGGCCCGTTATAATAGAGCATTATTCAAATATTACATGTTATATACGGCCCGTTACTAAAGAAAATTAATGTGATATTATATGTTGTATACGGCCCGTTATAATAGAGCATTATTCAAATATTACATGTTATATACGGCCCGTTACTAAAGAAAATTAATGAGATGTTACATGTTGTATACGGCCCGTTATAATAGAGCATTATTCAAATATTACATTACCAGGGAAACGAAAGGGAAGTAACTCTTATATATCGGGAGGACATCCTGCCTTCGGCCGTGATTAGAAGACGCGGTAAAGTAAGCATAACTTCAAAACATAAGCTAGCCACGCTATCTAGCGTTCAACGACGGATCGCGCTGTTCCGTGGACATACACGGCATCCGGCGGGCCACGATATCCAGTGTTCCTCGACGGGCCGCGCTGTTGCGTGGACACCCACGGTATCTGCCGATCCATCACGAATCGCGGAATCACGTGGACACTTTGCCCACGCATGTCCACTAGTGGACATTGCGTCGGCAGTCCATCGTGGGCGCGTGGAAACCGCAAAGTCCACGTAAGCTGTAGTGTACATGTAACCCTGACTATTTAATGACGGTAAGTCTGATGTCCTACACGGGGAGGTAAGTTGTACGTACATGTAACCCTGACTACTTACGGACGGTAAGTCTGATGTCCTACACGGGGAGGTAAGTTATACGTACATGTAACACTGACTACTTACGGTCAGTAAGTCTGATGTCCTACACGGGGAGGTAAGTTATACGTACATGTAACACTGACTACTTACGGTCAGTAAGTCTGATGTCCTACACGGGGAGATAAGTTATACGTACATGTGACCCTGACTACTTACGGTCAGTAAGTCTGATGTCCTACACGGGGAGGTAAGTTATACGTACATGTGACCCTGACTACTTACGGTCAGTAAGTCTGATGTCCTACACGGGGAGGTAAGTTATACGTACATGTAACCCCGACTACTTACGGTCAGTAAGTCTGATGTCCTACACGGGGAGGTAAGTTATACGTACATGTAACATCGACTACTTACGGACAGTAAGTCTGATGTCCTACACGGGGAGGTAAGTTATACGTACATGTGACCCCGACTACTTACGGACAGTAAGTCTGATGTCCTACACGGGGAGGTAAGTTATACGTACATGTAACACTGACTACTTACGGTCAGTAAGTCTGATGTCCTACACGGGGAGGTAAGTTATACGTACATGTGACCCCGACGTCGTGCGGACAGTAAGTCTGATGTCCTACACGGGGAGGTAAGTTATACGTACATGTAACCCCGACTACTTACGGCCAGTAAGTCTGATGTCCTACACGGGGAGGTAAGTTATACGTACATGTAACCCTGACCACTTACGGCCAGTAAGTCTGATGTCCTACACGGGGAGGTAAGTTATACGTACATGTAACCCTGACTACTTACGGTCAGTAAGTCTGATGTCCTACACGGGGAGGTAAGTTATACGTACATGTAACCCCGACTACTTACGGTCAGTAAGTCTGATGTCCTACACGGGGAGGTAAGTTATACGTACATGTAACCCCGACTACTTACGGTCAGTAAGTCTGATGTCCTACACGGGGAGGTAAGTTATACGTACATGTAACACTGACTACATACGGTCAGTAAGTCTGATGTCCTACACGGGAAGGTAAGTTATACGTACATGTGACCCTGACTACTTACGGTCAGTAAGTCTGATGTCCTACACGGGGAGGTAAGTTATACGTACATGTAACCCCGACTACTTACGGTCAGTAAGTCTGATGTCCTACACGGGGAGGTAAGTTATACGTACATGTAACACTGACTACTTACGGCCAGTAAGTCTGATGTCCTACACGGGGAGGTAAGTTATACGTACATGTAACCCCGACTACTTACGGTCAGTAAGTCTGATGTCCTACACGGGGAGGTAAGTTATACGTACATGTAACCCCGACTACTTACGGTCAGTAAGTCTGATGTCCTACACGGGGAGGTAAGTTATACGTACATGTAACACTGACTACATACGGTCAGTAAGTCTGATGTCCTACACGGGGAGGTAAGTTATACGTACATGTGACCCTGACTACTTACGGTCAGTAAGTCTGATGTCCTACACGGGGAGGTAAGTTATACGTACATGTAACCCCGACTACTTACGGTCAGTAAGTCTGATGTCCTACACGGGGAGGTAAGTTATACGAACATGTAACACTGACTACTTACGGCCAGTAAGTCTGATGTCCTACACGAGGAGGTAAGTTATACGTACATGTAACCCCGACTACTTACGGTCAGTAAGTCTGATGTCCTACACGGGGAGGTAAGTTATACATGTGAAGTCATTTATTGAATCTTTGAAGCTAACATGGTTAAGGAGACTTTTTACAAGTTCAAGTAAATGGCAGTTAATTCTTAGATCTTTTGCTGATGATCACCTTATGGCTAACTGTGGGATGGAATATATCTCAATATGTCACAATAAATGTAAAAATCTATTCTGGAAAGATGTCTTTAAAGCATGGATAAAACTCTCTAACAAAAACAATTTATATGAATCCCCAGATATGTTGGCTAAAACACCAATTTGGTATAATAAATTAATTAAAGTAGATAATCAGAATATTTTTTATCAAGATTGGTACAATAAAGGAATTATTGTAATTAGTGACTTAATAAACAAAAACAATAATTCATTTTACTCCTTCGAAGAATTTCAACGAGTCTTTGATATTAATACAAACATCCTTAAATATCAAGGACTTATCTCAGCTATTAGAAAACATATTCAGAAACAGGAACTATCATCTCCTATATACCCATTTATACCAATTGATATGGAAATTCTTTTTCGCAGTAAAAAGGGAACAAAAGACTTTTACTATTTACTCAGTAAAAATAACATAATATCCACTGGAAGAAAAAAATGGGATATCTTCAACTTTGATAATGAAACATGGAGGAAAATATACAAATTGCCATTTTATATAACCAAAAATTCAAAACTACAGTGGCTACAATATAGAATTAATCAACACATCTTAACAACAAATTCATTTCTATTTAAGGCAGGAATAGCAGAAAATCCGTATTGCTACTGGTGCAAAACTGATATTGAAACAATAGAACATACACTTTGGGAATGTGATAAGGTGCAAGTTATGTTACAAAATTTTGAGTTTTTATTAGATTCTTTAATGATACCTTTCGCATATAATAAGGAAACTTTTATTTTTGGATTATATAATCAAGATGGAATAAGAACACCAATAGACAGTACAATCATTTTAATTATTAAACAGTATATTTATTCAACAAGGTGTCTACAAAATAATTTATCTTTGACTGGTCTCAAAAAAACTATTAAAGATCATTATGTTACACAAAAATATATTGCAATGGGTAAAGGGGACAAGTATAAGGAAAATTTTCAAAATGAATGGAAAAAGTGGCAAAAATTACTTAATATCTCTTAGAACTTCAATTTGCTGATTATTGTCCTTAGATTCTTATGTACTGCTATACTTTGTAATGTTATATTTAACCAAAGTTAATACATATTATTGTTTCTATAAGATTTCAAAATAAAATTTTATTGCTATAATCATATGTGATGACACTTGCTGACGACAATACATGTTTAAATCCTCTTGTCTTTCCCTTGCCAGTCTTCATTCATATACAGTAAAGCTGGTCTAATTATAAGTCAGACCTAAATTGTCTTACCAGCAATTCTGTTTATCCTGGGTACATTTGGGTTAGACTACAGACCATACTGTAAATATTAGATTTTCTGATACCTCTCTCTGTCTCTCTCTCCCTCTCTCTCTCTCTGTCTCTATGTCTGTCTTTGTTACTATATATATGTCTTTGTCCATGTTTCTTGTTTCGTTCCTATTGCGTTATTGTTATGATTTTTCTGTTTGCTCTACAACTTCTCTTCTGCTTTCTTCCTTTCTTTAAATACAGTGGGAAAGTAACATTAAGAAAGTTCATCAAAAGTAAATGATTTTATGAATCTGGATTAAGATGTGTGTATTTGTGTTGGATCATCTACAATTCTATGGTGCTGTAATAATGATTATTCCGAATACAATTGTATACTATGTACTTTACACTGTATGAAAATCTCTGAAAAATAAAACAAATACAAAAAAAAAAAAGTTATACGTACACGTAACCCCGACTATTTACTGTCAGTAAGTCTGATGTCCTACACGGGGAGGTAAGTTATACGTACATGTGACCCTGACTACTTACGGACAGTAAGTCTGATGTCCTACATGGGGAGGTAAGTTATACGTACATGTAACACTGACTACTTACGGTCAGTAAGTCTGATGTCCTACACGGGGAGGTAAGTTATACGTACATGTAACCCCGACTACTTACGGACAGTAAGTCTGATGTCCTACACGGGGAGGTAAGTTATCACACTGTACGTATATGTGACCCTGACTACTTACGGTCAGTAAGTCTGATGTCCTACACGGGGAGGTAAGCTATACGTACATGTAACACTGACTACTTACGGTCAGTAAGTCTGATGTCCTACACGGGGAGGTAAGTTATACGTACATGTAACCCCGACTACTTACGGTCAGTAAGTCTGATGTCCTACACGGGGAGGTAAGTTATACGTACATGTAACCCCGACTACTTACGGTCAGTAAGTCTGATGTCCTACACGGGGAGGTAAGTTATACGTACATGTAACCCCGACTACTTACGGACAGTAAGTCTGATGTCCTACACGGGGAGGTAAGTTATACGTACATGTAACCCCGACTACTTACGGTCAGTAAGTCTGATGTCCTACACGGGGAGGTAAGTTATACGTACATGTAACCCCGACTACTTACTGACAGTAAGTCTGATGTCCTACACGGGGAGGTAAGTTATACGTACATGTGACCCCGACTACTTACGGACAGTAAGTCTGATGTCCTACACGGGGAGGTAAGTTATACGTACATGTAACCCCGACTACTTACGGTCAGTAAGTCTGATGTCCTACACGGGGAGGTAAGTTATACGTACATGTAACCCCGACTACTTACGGTCAGTAAGTCTGATGTCCTACACGGGGAGGTAAGTTATACGTACATGTAACCCCGACTACTTACGGTCAGTAAGTCTGATGTTCTACACGGGGAGGTAAGTTATACGTACATGTAACCCCGACTACTTACGGTCAGTAAGTCTGATGTCCTACACGGGGAGGTAAGTTATACGTACATGTAACCCCGACTACTTACGGTCAGTAAGTCTGATGTCCTACACGGGGAGGTAAGTTATACGTACATGTAACACTGACTACTTACGGTCAGTAAGTCTGATGTCCTACACGGGGAGGTAAGTTATACGTACATGTAACACTGACTACTTACGGTCAGTAAGTCTGATGTCCTACACGGGGAGGTAAGTTATACGCACATGTAACCCCGACTACTTACGGTCAGTAAGTCTGATGTCCTACATGGGGAGGTAAGTTATACGTAGATGTAACCCCGACTACTTACGGTCAGTAAGTCTGATGTCCTACACGGGGAGGTAAGTTATACGTACATGTAACCCCGACTACTTACGGTCAGTAAGTCTGATGTCCTACACGGGGAGGTAAGTTATACGTACATGTAACCCAGACTACTTACGGTCAGTAAGTCTGATGTCCTACACGGGGAGGTAAGTATACGTACATGTAACACTGACCACTTACGGTCAGTAAGCCTGATGTCCTACACGGGGAGGTAAGTTATACGTACATGTAACCCCGACTACTTACGGTCAGTAAGTCTGATGTCCTACACGGGGAGGTAAGTTATACGTGTACATGTAACCCTGACTACTTACGGTCAGTAAGTCTGATGTCCTACACGGGGAGGTAAGTTATACGTACATGTAACACTGACTACTTACGGTCAGTAAGTCTGATGTCCTACACGGGGAGGTAAGTTATACGTACATGTGACCCCGACGTCGTACGGACAGTAAGTCTGATGTCCTACACGGGGAGGTAAGTTATACGTACATGTAACCCCGACTACTTACGGCCAGCAAGTCTGATGTCCTACACGGGGAGGTAAGTTATACGTACATGTAACCCTGACTACTTACGGCCAGTAAGTCTGATGTCGTACACGGGGAGGTAAGTTATACGTACATGTAACCCTGACTACTTACGGTCAGTAAGTCTGATGTCCTACACGGGGAGGTAAGTTATACGTACATGTAACCCTGACTACTTACGGTCAGTGAGTCTGATGTCCTACACGGGGAGGTAAGTTATACGTACATGTAACACTGACTACTTACGGACAGTAAGTCTGATGTCCTACACGGGGAGGTAAGTTATACGTACATGTAACACTGACTACTTACGGCCAGTAAGTCTGATGTCCTACACGGGGAGGTAAGTTATACGTACATGTAACCCCGACTACTTACGGTCAGTAAGTCTGATGTCCTACACGGGGAGGTAAGTTATACGTACATGTAACCCCGACTACTTACGGTCAGTAAGTCTGATGTCCTACACGGGGAGGTAAGTTATACGTACATGTAACACTGACTACATACGGTCAGTAAGTCTGATGTCCTACACGGGGAGGTAAGTTATACGTACATGTGACCCTGACTACTTACGGTCAGTAAGTCTGATGTCCTACACGGGGAGGTAAGTTATACGTACATGTAACCCCGACTACTTACGGTCAGTAAGTCTGATGTCCTACACGGGGAGGTAAGTTATACGAACATGTAACACTGACTACTTACGGCCAGTAAGTCTGATGTCCTACACGAGGAGGTAAGTTATACGTACATGTAACCCCGACTACTTACGGTCAGTAAGTCTGATGTCCTACACGGGGAGGTAAGTTATACATGTGAAGTCATTTATTGAATCTTTGAAGCTAACATGGTTAAGGAGACTTTTTACAAGTTCAAGTAAATGGCAGTTAATTCTTAGATCTTTTGCTGATGATCACCTTATGGCTAACTGTGGGATGGAATATATCTCAATATGTCACAATAAATGTAAAAATCTATTCTGGAAAGATGTCTTTAAAGCATGGATAAAACTCTCTAACAAAAACAATTTATATGAATCCCCAGATATGTTGGCTAAAACACCAATTTGGTATAATAAATTAATTAAAGTAGATAATCAGAATATTTTTTATCAAGATTGGTACAATAAAGGAATTATTGTAATTAGTGACTTAATAAACAAAAACAATAATTCATTTTACTCCTTCGAAGAATTTCAACGAGTCTTTGATATTAATACAAACATCCTTAAATATCAAGGACTTATCTCAGCTATTAGAAAACATATTCAGAAACAGGAACTATCATCTCCTATATACCCATTTATACCAATTGATATGGAAATTCTTTTTCGCAGTAAAAAGGGAACAAAAGACTTTTACTATTTACTCAGTAAAAATAACATAATATCCACTGGAAGAAAAAAATGGGATATCTTCAACTTTGATAATGAAACATGGAGGAAAATATACAATTGCCATTTTATATAACCAAAAATTCAAAACTACAGTGGCTACAATATAGAATTAATCACACACATCTTAACAACAAATTCATTTCTATTTAAGGCAGGAATAGCAGAAAATCCGTATTGCTACTGGTGCAAAACTGATATTGAAACAATAGAACATACACTTTGGGAATGTGATAAGGTGCAAGTTATGTTACAAAATTTTGAGTTTTTATTAGATTCTTTAATGATACCTTTCGCATATAATAAGGAAACTTTTATTTTGGATTATATAATCAAGATGGAATAAGAACACCAATAGACAGTACAATCATTTTAATTATTAAACAGTATATTTATTCAACAGGTGTCTACAAAATAATTTATCTTTGACTGGTCTCAAAAAAACTATTAAAGATCATTATGTTACACAAAAATATATTTAAAATAATTTCAAAAATGGAAAATTGGCAAATTATTAATCTC
>NW_022981478.1:0-8843 GCF_902652985.1 Pecten maximus
CCGGCCCAGACCCTCTACCTCGTTACTGGTAATCTACCGGCCCAGACCCGCTACCCCTTATTGGTAATCTCCCGGTCCAGTCCCGCTACCTCGTTTCTAGTAATCGCCCGGTCCACTCTCGCTACCTCGTTTCTAGTAATCTCCCGGTCCAGTCCCGCTACCTCGTTTCTAGTAATCCCTCGGTCCAGGCCCGCTGCCTTGTTTCTAGTAATCTCCCTGCCCAGACCCGCTACCTCGTTTCTAGTAATCTCCCGGCCCAGTCCCGCTACCTCGTTTCTAGTAATCTCCCGGCCCAATCCCGCTACCTCGTTACTTGTAATCTCCCGGCCCAGACCCTACACCTCGTAACTAGTAATCCCCCGGCCCAGACCCGCTACCTCGTAACTAGTAATCCCCCGGCCCAGACCCGCTACCTCGTTTCTAGTAATCCGCCGGTCCAGGCCCGCTGCCTTGTTTCTAGTAATCTCCAGGCCCAATCCCGCTACCCCGTTACTGGTAATCTCCCGGTCCAGTCCCGCTACCTCGTTTCTATTAATCTCCCGGTCCAGTCCCGCTGCCTTGTTTTTAGTAATCTCCCGGCCCAGACCCGCTACCTCGTTTCTAGTAATCTCCCGGTCCAGTCCCGCTACCTCGTTACTGGTAATCTCCCGGCCCAGTCCCGCTACCTCGTTTCTAGTAATCTCCCGGTCCAGTCCCGCTACCTCGTTTCTAGTAATCTCACGGCCCAGTCCCGCTACCTCGTCAATGGTCGTCTCCCAGTCCAGACCCTCTACCTCGTTACTGGTAATCTACCGGCCCAGACCCGCTCCCTCGTTACTGTTAATCTCCCGGCCCAGACCCGCTACATCGTAACTAGTAATCTCCCGGTCCAATCCCGCTACCTCGTTTCTAGTAATCTCCAGCCAAGACCCGCTACCTCCTTTCTAGTAATCTCCCGGCCCAGTCCCGCTTCCTCGTTACTGGTAATCTCCCGGTCCAGACCCGCTACCTCGTTTCTAATAATCTCCCGGCCCAGACCCTCTACCTCGTTTCTAGTCATCTCCCGGCCCAGTCCCGCTACCTCGTTACTGGTAATCTCTCGGCCCAATCCCGCTACCCCGTTACTGGTAATCTCTCGGTCCAGTCCCGCTACCTCGTTTCTAGTAATCTCCCGGTCCAGTCCCGCTACCTCGTTTCTAGTAATCTCCCGGTCCAGTCCCGCTACCCCGTTTCTAGTAATTTCCCGGCCCAGACCCCCTATCTCTTTTCTAGTTATCTCCCGGCCCAGTCCCGCTACCTCGTTACTGGTAATCCCCCGGCCCAATCCCGCTACCCCGTTACTTGTAATCTCCCGGTCCAGTCCCGCTACCTCGTTTCTATTAATCTCCCGGTCCAGTCCCGCTGCCTTGTTTTTAGTAATCTCCCGGCCCAGACCGGCTACCTCGTTTCTAGTAATCTCCCGGTCCAGTCCCGCTACCTCGTTACTGGTAATCTCCCGGACCAGTCCCGCTACCTCGTTTCTAGTAATCGCCCGGCCCAGACCCGCTATCTCGTTTCTAGTAATCTCAAGGCCCAGTCCCGCTACCTCGTCAATGGTCGTCTTCCAGTCCAGACCCTCTACCTCGTTACTGGTAATCTACCGGCCCAGACCCGCTCCCTCGTTACTGTTAATCTCCCGGCCCAGACCCGCTACCTCGTAACTAGTAATCTCCCGGTCCAATCCCGCTACCTCGTTTCTAGTAATCTCCAGCCAAGACCCGCTACCTCCTTTCTAGTAATCTCCCGGCCCAGTCCCGCTACCCCGTTACTGGTAATCTCCCGGTCCAGTCCCGCTACCTCGTTTCTAGTAATCTCCCGGTCTAGTCCCGCTACCTCGTTTCTAGTAATCTCCCGGTCCAGACCCGCTACCTCGTTTCTAGTAATCTCCCGGCCCAGACCCGCTACCTCGTTTCTAGTAATCTCCCGGTCCAGTGCCGCTACCTCGTTTCTGGTAATCTCCCGGTCCAGTGTTGCTACCTCGTTACTGTTAATCTCCCGGTCCAGTCCCGCAACCTCGTTTCAAGTAATCCCCCGTCCCGACCCGATATCTCGTTTCTAGTATACTCCCGGGCCCAGTCCCGCTACCTCGTTACTGTTAATCTCCCGGTCCAGTCCCGCTACCTCGTTTCTAGTAATCTCCCGGCCCAGACCCGCTACCTCGTTTCTAGTAATCTCCCGGCCCAGACCCTCTACCTCGTTACTGGTAATCTCCCGGCCCAGACCCGCTACCCCTTATTGGTAATCTCCTTGTGCAGTCCCGCTACCTCGTTTCTAGTAATCTCCCGGCCCAGACCCTACACCTCGTAACTAGTAATCCGGCCCAGACCCTACACCTCGTAACTAGTAATCCCCCGGCCCAGACCCGCTACCTCGTTACTAGTAATCCCCCGGCCCAGACCCGCTACCTCGTTTCTAGTAATCTCCCGGTCCAGTCCCGCTACCTCGTTTACTAGTAATCTCCCGGCCCAGACCCTACACCTCGTAACTAGTAATCTTCCGGCCCAGACCCTACACCTCGTAACTAGTAATCCCCCGGCCCAGACCCCGCTACCTCGTAACTAGGAATCCCCCGGCCCAGACCCGCTACCTCGTTTCTAGTAATCTCCCGGTCCAGTCCCGCTACCTCGTTTCTAGTAATTTCCCGGCCCAGACCCCCTACCTCGTTTCTAGTAATCCCCCACCTGCCCAGTCCCGCTACCCCGTTACTGGTAGTCTCCCGGTCCAGTCCCGCTACCTCGTTTCTAGTAGTCTCCCGGTCCACTCTCGCTACCTCGTTTCTAGTAATCTCCCGGCCCAGACCAGCTACCTCGTTTCTAGTAATCCCCCAGTCCAGACCCGCTACCTCGTTACTGGTAATCTCTCGGCCCAATCCCGCTACCCCGTTACTGGTAATCTCTCGGTCCAGTCCCGCTACCTCGTTTCTAGTAATCTCCCGGTCCAGTCCCGCTACCTCGTTTCTAGTAATCTCCCGGTCCAGTCCCGCTACCCCGTTTCTAGTAATTTCCCGGCCCAGACCCCCTATCTCTTTTCTAGTTATCTCCCGGCCCAGTCCCGCTACCTCGTTACTGGTAATCCCCCGGCCCAATCCCGCTACCCCGTTACTTGTAATCTCCCGGTCCAGTCCCGCTACCTCGTTTCTATTAATCTCCCGGTCCAGTCCCGCTGCCTTGTTTTTAGTAATCTCCCGGCCCAGACCCGCTACCTCGTTTCTAGTAATCTCCCGGTCCAGTCCCGCTACCTCGTTACTGGTAATCTCCCGGACCAGTCCCGCTACCTCGTTTCTAGTAATCGCCCCGGCCCAGACCCGCTATCTCGTTTCTAGTAATCTCAAGGCCCAGTCCCGCTACCTCGTCAATGGTCATCTCCCAGTCCAGACCCTCTACCTCGTTACTGGTAATCTACCGGCCCAGACCCGCTCCCTCGTTACTGTTAATCTCCCGGCCCAGACCCGCTACCTCGTAACTAGTAATCTCCCGGTCCAATCCCGCTACCTCGTTTCTAGTAATCTCCAGCCAAGACCCGCTACCTCCTTTCTAGTAATCTCCCGGCCCAGTCCCGCTACCCCGTTACTGGTAATCTCCTGGTCCAGTCCGGCTACCTCGTTTCTAGTAATCTCCCGGTCTAGTCCCGCTACCTCGTTTCTAGTAATCTCCCGGTCCAGGCCCGCTGCCTCGTTTCTAGTAATCTCCCGGCCCAGACCCGCTACCTCGTTTCTCGTAATCTCCCGGTCCAGTGCCGCTACCTCGTTTCTGGTAATCTCCCGGTCCAGTGTTGCTACCTCGTTACTGTTAATCTCCCGGTCCAGTCCCGCAACCTCGTTTCAAGTAATCCCCCGTCCCAGACCCGATATCTCGTTTCTAGTATACTCCCGGTCCAGTCCCGCTACCTCGTTACTGTTAATCTCCCGGTCCAGTCCCGCTACCTCGTTTCTAGTAGTCCCCTGGCCCAGACCCGCTACCTCGTTTCTAGTAATCTCCCGGCCCAGACCCTCTACCTCGTTACTGGTAATCTACCGGCCCAGACCCGCTACCCCTTATTGGTAATCTCCTTGTGCAGTCCCGCTACCTCGTTTCTAGTAATCTCCCGGCCCAGACCCTACACCTCGTAACTAGTAATTTTCCGGCCCAGACCCTACACCTCGTAACTAGTAATCCCCCGGCCCAGACCCGCTACCTCGTAACTAGGAATCCCCCGGCCCAGACCCGCTACCTCGTTTCTAGTAATCTCCCGGTCCAGTCCCGCTACCTCGTTACTAGTAATCTCCCGGCCCAGACCCTACACCTCGTAACTAGTAATCTTCCGGCCCAGACCCTACACCTCGTAACTAGTAATCCCCCGGCCCAGACCCGCTACCTCGTAACTAGTAATCCCCCGGCCCAGACCCGCTACCTCGTTTCTAGTAATCTCCCGGTCCAGTCCCGCTACCTCGTTTCTAGTAATCTCCAGGCCCAGACCCCCTACCTCGTTTCTAGTAATCCCCCCTGCCCAGTCCCGCTACCTCGTTACTGGTAATCTCTCGGCCCAATCCCGCTACCCCGTTACTGGTAATCTCCCGGTCCAGTCCCGCTACCTCGTTTCTAGTAGTCTCCCGGTCCACTCTCGCTACCTCGTTTCTAGTAATCTCCCGGCCCAGACCCGCTACCTCGTTTCTAGTAATCCCCCAGTCCAGACCCGCTACCTCGTTTCTAGTAATCTCCCGGCCCAAACCCGCTACCTCGTTTCGAGTAATCTCCCGGTCCAGTCCCGCTACCTCGTTTCTAGTAATCTCCGGTCCAGACCCGCTACCTCGTTACTTGTAATCTCCCGGCCCAGTCCCGCTACCTCGTTTCTATTAATCTCCCGGTCCAGTCCCGCTGCCTTGTTTTTAGTAATCTCCCGGCCCAGACCGGCTACCTCGTTTCTAGTACTCTCCCGGTCCAGTCCCGCTACCTCGTTACTGGTAATCTCCCGGACCAGTCCCGCTACCTCGTTTCTAGTAATCGCCCGGCCCAGACCCGCTATCTCGTTTCTAGTAATCTCAAGGCCCAGTCCCGCTACCTCGTCAATGGTCGTCTCCCAGTCCAGACCCTCTACCTCGTTACTGGTAATCTACCGGCCCAGACCCGCTCCCTCGTTACTGTTAATCTCCCGGCCCAGACCCGCTACCTCGTTTCTAGTAATCCCCCGGTCCACTTTCGCTACCTCGTTTCTAGTAATCTCCCGGCCCAGACCAGCTACCTCGTTTCTAGTAATCCCCCAGTCCAGACCCGCTACCTCGTTTCTAGTAATCTCCCGGTCCAGTCCCGCTACCTCGTTTCTAGTAATCTCCCGGTCCAGACCCGCTACCTCGTTTCTAGTAATCTCCCGGCCTAGACCCGCTACCTTTTTTCTAGTAATCTCCCGGCCCAGACCCGCTAATAGGGCAGTCCCATTACTCTGTCAACCAATGATATCATAGACTAGTCTCGCTACCTGTTCACCAGTAATCTTCCGGCCTAGTCAGCAGTAATCGCCCGAATTAGTTTCGCTACTTAATCACCAGTAATCTCTCGGCCTAGCCAGCGGTAATCTCCGGACACAGATTTGCTACATTTATACCTGGTTATCAGTAATCAGTATCAGTTTTGCAGACCAAAGAAAGACTGTATAGCCATGGGTGATTTTTTTGTTCAGCAAATAACTCCGGTATTATAATATGTATGCAATCGAAAAATAAATGTACACTATAATTGACATATTCATTATGAAGTAGAGCATACCGGTTTCGCATTAGTTAAAACTAAAATACATTAATTGGTTCCAGATTTTAAATTTCCGGATTTTCCGTGGGTGTGTTTAAAACAACTTAATCAGTCAATCAGCTGGTGCTTCACCTGAACCAAGTCCATGAGGAAAAGTGGTTTCTTAGGTTCGTAGCAGTTTTCCTGGTTAAATACAGGATGGAATGGGTACTTTATATCTAAAAGAATAAAGAGTAGCGCCTTGCGATATGAACAATGAAAAATAATATACACTTCTACTGAAAATAGAAAGACGTAGGATTCGAAATGAAAAAAAAAGCTGGAATTCTCCTGTTGGGGGTTCTCAAGCGTACTATAAATAGCAGGGTTACTGTCTTTCGAGTACCCATGTCCCCTTATATGCCATTAAACCTATACAATAACAATGTTTTTCCCGAAAACTTCTAACTTTAATTTGATATGAATTTCATTTCAACTTCAAAAGAGCAAGAAGAAGGGATGAGATCACTAATAAAAACACTAGTAAATTATTGAGTTGTTTGATTCTTTGAATTAAGATTTAGCTACATCGAAAAATGTGTCTCCCGATCATCGTCAAGGTCGTGGAAAAATATAATGTACAACTTATATCAAAACAAGATTAATTTAAGATATTTACTTTCAAATATATTCCAGAAAAAAAATGCGTAGAGAATTTAGTCATTTTGGGTAAAATATGATATGTTCATTCTTTTTTCAGAGCTGTATTGAAATATAAATATATGTACTTCATTAAAGGTAATATTTAGGGTTATCTGGCTATGTTAACGTGTCTAAAACATGTACCTTATGTTTCAGAATGGGGGATTTTTACTGTATTCCGCTATCCTAGTCAATGATAATCACTCGGCCCAGTCCAGCTACCTGATCATCAGTGATCTCCGGTCCAGTCTTGTTACCTGGTCCCCAGTAATCTCCTGGCCCAGTTTCGCTACCTGGTCACCAGTAATCTCCCGGCCCAGTCTTACTACCTGGTCGCCAGTAATCTCCCGGCCCAGTCACACTACCTGGTCGCCAGTAATCTCCCGGCCCAGTCTCACTACCCTGTCACCAGTAATCTCCCGGCCCAGTCTCACTACCCTGTCACCAGTAATCTCCAAGCACAGTCTCACTACCCTGTCACCAGTAATCTCCCGGCCCAGTCACACTACCTGGTCGCCAGTAATCTCCCGGCCCAGTCTCACTACCCTGTCACCAGTAATCTCCCGGCCCAGTCACACTACCTGGTCGCCAGTAATCTCCCGGCCCAGTCTCACTACCCTGTCACCAGTAATCTCCCGGCCCAGTTTCACTACCCTGTCACCAGTAATCTCCAAGCACAGTCTCACTACCCAGTCACCAGTAATCTCCCGGCCCAGTCACACTACCTGGTCGCCAGTAATCTCAAAGCTCAGTCTCACTACCCTGTCACTAGTTATCTCCCGGCCCAGTCTCACTACCCTGTCACCAGTAATCTCCAGGCCAAGAACTCGCTACCTGGTCCCTTACACTTTCCCAACCAAGTCTCACTACCTGGTCACCAGTAACCAAGAGTCAACACTATCTACAATATGTACAAACAATATCAGACAACTAGTAAGTATATAGAATTTGGTATCGATCCACTTCAAATATAGATACGGTTGTAACCAGTGTTATAAAATAACATAGAATAGGAATTGTCTACTTTCTTAGGTTTCTATACACCTATCACTCTGTTGTAAACAGTTACCTTATGTTTTCGTTGTACATTATTATGATTTAAAGATTAAAAAAAAAGAAGATAAGAAGAATATCATCTTTTGTTTATTACAAAAATATTCGATACTTGCTTATTCTAAATGTACACCGTTTACAATGTTTTAAGCGATAATGTCGCATATCAGTTGATGTTAGATATAAAACGTTCATTTGTTTCAAGTTGGTATAACAATTTGTCAAATTATGTGTATTTCCTATGTAACCTAAATATCACGCGATCAGCTCGCGTTTGTGTCTGTTATTGTAAACATTAATAGAGCTGACAGATCCGGATGGGGTTGTCAGTATGATCAATGACCACAAACTTGTCACCATTTATAGATATTGCCCATGGATTTCTAATTCCGTCAGATGGCGTCAGCAGTTCCCTAACGTGTGTCCCGTCCCCAGACATCTGTACGACGTTGTATGAACTATTACCACACACGTAGATGTTTCCCTCCCTGTCTACGTCTATTCCCCTCGGATACCTCACGACGCCGACCTTCATCACGTCCGTGTGACGTTTGTCAGCCGACAGTCTGGACACCACGACGTTTCCCGGGGGGCCGTTACAGATACTGACGAGTGTGTCTCCCTTTAGTGGGTCATGTGTGAGTGAGTAACAGGTACTGTTATACTGATGTAACAAGTCAGCCACGCCGTCCTGGGTTACACTGTATACTCCTCCGTCACCTGTACCCACGATAAACCTCCCGTCTGTATGTGTTATACCATAGCAGGCCTTACCGTTTGACATCCTGATTTCAGACGACAGGGAGAGTTTGGATGCCTCGACTTTCACGACATGTATACCACCAGGATTGTCGACAGCGACCGCCACAGTGTTGTTGTCTACCAGACACAGATCATTGGGACTTCCTCGAATGGTCAACTCGTCCAGGAACTGTCCTTTGTCTGTAAACAGCTTTAGCTTGTTGTTGCTGACATCACTTACCACTATTTGATCACATGGGAGATACAAAACACCACCAGCACAGCAATCCTTTTTATCTGAGTGAGTTTTTATAGTGAACTTTCCAATTTCCTTCACTTTACTTTCTAACAAGTGTGGTACAAGATCACAATGATTGCCAGGGAAACGTCGTGGTTCTTTCCCGATGACGATCTTCCCCATTGCGTCAACATCAAGGTTACCGAGTCCACTAACAACCTGATGTTTAATGTTGACGGACATGTACGAGTTTCTCATCTCCGTTATCAGGGCCTTACACGACTCCACCTCTGCCTGTCCTCTCTGGTACAACACTATCGTCTCAATGTGGTCATTTCTCTCTACGGCGGTAACGGACGACTTCATGGTATTCAGCCGGTTACTTCATCTTT
>NW_022981479.1:0-9041 GCF_902652985.1 Pecten maximus
AGAGACCACCTGTATTTTGAGTGTACCTGTATAGAGAGACCACCTGTATTTTGAGTGTACCTGTATTGAGAGACCACCTGTATTTTGAGTGTACCTGTATTGAGAGACCACCTGTATTGAGAGAACACCTGTATTGAGAGACCACCTGTATAGAGAGACCACCTGTATTTTGAGTCTACCTGTATTGAGAGACCACCTGTATTGAGAGAACACCTGTATTGAGAGACCACCTGTATTGAGAGACCACCTGTATTTTGAGTGTACCTGTATTGAGAGACCACCTGCATTTTGAGTGTACCTGTATTGAGGGACTACCTGTATTGAGAGACCACCTGTATTTTGAGTGTACCTGTATTGAGAGACCACCTGTATTTTGAGTGTACCTGTATTGAGAGACCACCTGTATTTTGAGTGTACCTGTATTGAGAGACCACCTGTATTTTGAGTGTACCTGTATTGAGAGACCACCTGTATTTTGAGTGTACCTGTATTGAGAGACCACCTGTATTTTGAGTGTACCTGTATTGAGAGACCACCTGTATTTTGAGTCTACCTGTATTGAGAGACCACCTGTATTTTGAGTCTACCTGTATTGAGAGACCACCTGTATTTTGAGTCTACCTGTATTGAGAGACATTACCAGCATTTCGCTAAGAGTCTTTTTCTAAAACTTAATGTTATATATCTTTCCTATATCATTTAAATCTTTGATTATGCACCACAAAAGTTTCGTTGTATTTTTTTTATCTCTTATCATGCATCAGTATTTCATATCTTTTAATACTCCTTTTATCCTCTAACAACATTTTGTCCTGTATTTAAGCCGAGTCCCGGTGTCATGTGGGATTTGTATCCCCCATAGGATAAGTACCCGGATACCAAAACAGGCCATAGGATTAGTATCCGGGTACAATATTTGGCCATAGGATAAGTATCCGGATACAATAAATGGCCATAGGATAAGTATCCCCCCCATAGGAATTGTATCCCCCCCTAAAATTTATCATAAGGTAACAATGTAAGAATTTTGGAAATGTTTTTTTTTACCGTTAAACTGCTTTAAAAGGTTGGACAATAAAGTATTATCAGATAATTTCATTTTTTTTTTTCTCTTTCACTATTCAATAAAATTGATGAATTATTTCAAAACTGTTAAAAATCATTTGAATTGTTGATCAACCCTGATATAGTCACTGAAGCAGTAATAATTGAAACTTATACTGAATATAAAGTCTGCCCTGTACGTGTCACCTGGGGAAAGGTAAACCTGTTAGATGGCCCCAGGGAATATCTGTCATAGTGGACAGAGTGTTGTTTTAATCATTATTACCTATCACCTGTTCACCTATGTAGATGTTGGAGTGGGGTAAAAGAATATATCATTAAGTCATTCTTAAAAAGAACCTAAAACAACCAACATGAATTTGAATTCATCAACCAAATCACAGATTTTCTTCTGGGTCCCACTGAAAAGAGGAAATAAATCATGATCTATGTGCTGTATAAAGATGTGTGCTTTTAAATCACTCAAGTGATCATTACTTTAAATTTTGAGTTTCATTTCTAGTGAATTAAAGAATTGACTTGTTATTATGTATTTAGGACATTTTCAAATGACACAAATATATGTTCTATCCAAAATTGTTAAAAATGTTCAAAGTCTGAAGAATTGCATATAGATGCAATATGAAATAGTGATAACACATGTTATCAAGTTTTTCTTTTTCTTTAAGTATTACTTCGTTCGTTAGGATCGTATTCAACAATTTCATCATATATGTAATAATGAATCAAAGTTAAACATACATTGCACACTTTATTTGTTTCATTGTGCTGACTGTTGAATTTATCTAGAAAAAAATATATGAAAAGTCGGTGATAGGAACAGAAATCATCAAAAACTGCATCAACAGCTGATTTCTGTCTTCTTCAAATGGAATAGTTTATTGTTTTCAATCAGACAATCATCAGTTAGAACAAAGATTTTATCAACATATATGTGAATGAATAAGTGTGTCTGAATACATACAGTTAATATTCAACCTAATCAATATTTTATTAGAATTTGTATCACCCCAACTTTATGTCATTTAGGCTGATTTCTATAGCCGTAGGATTTGTATCCCCCCTACTTTATGTCATTTAATCTGTTTTCTATAGCCGTAGGACTTGTATCCCCCCTAATTTATGTCATATTAGTTGATTTCTATAGCATAGGATTTGTATCCCCCCTACTTTATGTCATGTAATCTGATTTCTATAGCCATAGGATTTGTATCCCCCCTACTTTATGTCATTTAATCTGTTTTCTATAGCCGTAGGAATTGTATCCCCCCTAATTTATGTCAGTTAAGCTGATTTCTATAGCCGTAGGATTTGTATCCCCCCCTACTTTATGTCATTTAATCTGATTTCTATAGCCATAGGATTTGTATCCCCCCTACTTTATGTCATTTAAGCTGATTTCTATAGCCATAGGAATTGTATCCCCCCTACTTTATGTCATTTAATCTGATTTCTATAGCCATAGGATTTGTATCCCCCCTACTTTATGTCATTTATGCTGATTTCTATAGCCATAGGAATTGTATCCCCCCTACTTTATGTCATTTAATCTGATTTCTATAGCCATAGGATTTGAATACCCCCTACTTTATGTCATTTAATCTGATTTCTATAGCCGCAGGATTTGTATCCCCCCTACTTTATGTCAGTTAAGCTGATTTCTATAGCCGTAGGATTTGTATCCCCCCTACTTTATGTCATTTAAGCTGATTTCTATAGCCGTAGGATTTGTATCCCCCCACATTTATGTCATTTAGGCTGATTTCTGTAGCCATAGGATTTGTATCCCCCCCTACTTTATGGCATTTAAGCTGATTTCTATAGCCATAGGATTTGTATCCCCCTACTTTATGGCATTTAAGCTGATTTCTATAGCCATAGGATTTGTATCCCCCACATTTATGTCATTTAGGCTGATTTCTATAGCCGTAGGAATTGTATCCCCCCTACTTTATGTCATTTAATCTGATTTCTATAGCCATAGGATTTGTATCCCCCACATTTATGTCATTTAGGCTGATTTCTGTAGCCATAGGATTTGTATCCCCAATTATGTCATTTAATCTGATTTCTATAGCCGTAGGATTTGTATCCCCCCTACTTTATGTCAGTTAAGCTGATTTCTATAGCCGTAGGATTTGTATCCCCCCTACTTTATGTCAGTTAAGCTGATTTCTATAGCCATAGGAATTGTATCCCCCCCTACTTTATGTCATTTAATCTGATTTCTATAGCCATAGGATTTGTATCCCCCCTACTTTATGGCATTTAAGCTGATTTCTATAGCCATAGGATTTGTATCCCCCCACATTTATGTCATTTAGGCTGATTTCTGTAGCCATAGGATTTGAATACCCCCTACTTTATGTCATTTAATCTGATTTCTATAGCCGCAGGATTTGTATCCCCCCTACTTTATGTCAGTTAAGCTGATTTCTATAGCCATAGGATTTGTATCCCCCAAACTTTATGTCCGTCCGTCCGTTGTCTGTAGACGCATTTTGTCTGGACAACTCCTCCTAAACTGATGGGCCGATTTCATTGAAACTTCACACAAATATAGAGGACCATGTATAGATGTGCATGCCACTTTATTTTTCTCAAAATTACGGTTGCTATGGCAACTGGTCACTATAAACAGGTTTTCTGATAAGAACCATAACTTTAAGTGTGTCCGGACAACTCCTCCTAAACTAAATGGCCAATTTCAATGAAACTTCACACAAATATAGAGGACCATGTGTAGATGTGCATGCCAATTTATTTTTCTCAAAATTATGGTTGCTATGGCATCTGGTCACTATAAACAGGTTTTCCGATATAAGAACCATATCTTTAAGTTTGTCCAGACAACTCCTCCTAACCGATAGGCCAATTCAATGAAACTTCACACAAATATAGAGGACCATGTGTAGATGTGCATGCCACTTTTTAGCCCACCATCATCAGATGGTGGGCTATTCAAATCGCCCTGCGTCCGTGGTCCGTCGTCCGTCCGTCCGTCCGTCCCTCCGTCCGTCCGTCCGTCCGTCCGTAAACAATTCTTGTTATCGCTAATCCTCAGAAAGTACTGAAGGGATCTTTCTCAAATTTCATATGTAGGTTCCCCTTGGTGCCTAGTTATGCATATTCCATTTTGGGACCGATCGGAAAACAACATGGCCGACAGGCAGCCATCTTGGATTTTGACCATTGAAGTTTGTTATCGCTATTTCTGAGAAAGTACTGAAGGGATCTTTCTCAAATTTCATATGTAGGTTCCCCTTGGTGCCTAGTTATGCATATTGCATTTTGGGACCGATCGGAAAACAACATGGCCGACAGGCAGCCATCTTGGATTTTGACCATTGAAGTTTGTTATCGCTATTTCTGAGAAAGTACTGAAGGGATCTTTCTCAAATTTCATATGTAGGTTCCCTTTGGTGCGTAGTTATGCATATTGCATTTTGGGACCGATCGGAAAACAACATGGCCGACAGGCAGCCATCTTGGATTTTGACAATTGAAGTTTGTTATCGCTATTTCTGAGAAAGTACCAAGGGATCTTTCTCAAATTTCATATGTAGGTTCCCCTTGGTGCCTAGTTATGCATATTGCATTTTGGGACCGATCGGAAAACAACATGGCCGACAGGCAGCCATCTTGGATTTTGACCATTGAAGTTTGTTATCGCTATTTCTGAGAAAGTACTGAAGGAATCTTTCTCAAATTTCATATGTAGGTTCCCCTTGGTGCCTAATTATGCATATTGCATTTTGGGACAGATCGGAAAACAACATGGCCGACAGGCAGCCATCTTGGATTTGACAATTGAAGTTTGTTATCGCTATTTCTGAGAAAGTACTGAAGGGATCTTTCTCAAATTTCATAAGTAGGTTCCCCTTGGTGCGTAGTTATGCATATTGCATTTTGGGACTGATCGGAAAACAACATGGCCGACAGGCAGCCATCTTGGATTTTTGACCATTGAAGTTTGTTATCGCTATTTCTGAGAAAGTACTGAAGGAATCTTTCTCAAATTTCATATGTAGGTTCCTCTTGGTGCCTTGTTATGCATATAGCATTTTGGGACCGATCGGAAAACAAGATGGCCGTCAGGCAGCCATCTTGGATTTTGACAATTGAAGTTTGTTATCGATAATTCTCAGAAAGCACTGAAGGGATCTTCCTGAAATTTCATAAGTAGGTTCCCCTTGGTGCCTAGTAATGCATATAGCATTTTGGGACTGATCGGAAAACAACTTGGCCGACAGGCAGCCATCTTGGATTTCGAAAATTGAAACTGGTTATTGCTATTTCTAAGAAACTAATGAAGGGATCTTTCTCCAATTTCATAGGTAGGTTCCCCTTGGTGCTTAGTTATGCATATTGCATTTTGAGACCAATCAGAAAACAACATGGCCGACAGGCAGCCATCTTGGATTTTGACAATTGAAGTTTGTTATCGATAATTCTCAGAAAGTACTGAAGGAATCTTTCTCAAATTCCATATATAGGTTCCCTTTGGTGCCATAATCTTAACTTTTATATATAGGTTTCCCTTGTTTGAAAAGTACTAGAGGTTTCTTCTGAATTTACACAGATTAGTAAGACTTAGAAGAAGAAGAGAAAAGTAGAGAAAAGATCAATCTGACATGGAACCTATGAAGAACATTCAATGGTGGGCGCCAAGATCCCTCTGGGATCTCTTGTTTTTTTTTTTTTTTAATTATGGTTGCTATGGCAACTGGTCACTATATTACTGGGTTATCTTAATAAGCCTCTAATTAACAGTTCCAATTCACCATTGACTTGTGCAGATTGCGGGGGTATTAATCAGCCATTCTGGAGACAGTTCTAGTTCAAATTCTGTTTCCCTTCTTTCCAAGGATGTTCCTGACCAAATTTGGTTCAAATTCATTTATAACTTTATGACTAGTAGCGATTTAAAGGATAACCCTATTTTCCCTATTTGCCCCGCCCCTCAGGCCCCTGGGGGTTCATAGTAAAAATTTATACAAACTCTGTTCCCCTTCCCACAAGGATGTTTCCTGACAGAATCTGGTTAAAATCCATTAAAAACTTTATGACAAGTGCAAATTTTAAAAACTAATCTCTATTTCCCCTATTGGGCCCCCCGGGGGGCCCCGACCCAACGTTTATCAAATGGGGGTTTCCCCTTCCCCCCAGGTTTTCAGCCAAATATGGAAAAACCCTTTTTCCTACAAAAGAAGGATTTCAAAGAATTTGCAAATTTTCCCTATTGGGCCCCCCCCTTTGGCCCCTGGGGGCCAACCCCCGTTTATAAAAAATTTGGTTCCCCTTTACCCCAAGAGCTTCAGACCAAATAGGGGCAAATCCACCCATAGTTTAGGATAGTGCGTTTAAAGGAAAAGTTAGGACGAGACCACCCCTGCCATAAAACCCTTGGGTCGGGCCAGTGACTAAAAAAAGAACCAAAGATAATTTGCCGTCCATTACAGAAACAGTAAAAAAATGAGAATCAAGTGATGTGAAGTCAAAAAAAAATGTATGTAAGCAATAGACGTCTTCCCGGGTGGGGTTATCCCGGATCTCGGGATCAGCCTTGCGCTAAATTTAATAAAAAGTCGTCTAGAAAGGTATTGTTAAAAAGTCCGAGTTCAACTAACCCCAATATTAGGTTCAGCGGTTTTTTTTGTTGAAATTTGTGTTTTTGATAAAAAATACACTTAGAAATACTTTAATGGGGAGTTAAATTTAAAAAGGACACCACTTATCATTGTCTTTTTTATATAAATTCGTGAGGGTTTGAATTGCGTTTTATCTCCCGCGAAAAACAGGAAAAAAATCCCACGCAAAAATTAAGTGATTTAAGTACTCATATTTCCAAACCATGTAAATTCTATACTGAAACCCCCGTAAGGGTCACATCTTTTTGTTGGCAAAAAAAAACATTTTTTTTCCCTTTTTTTAAATATTTTCTTATTGCCTTTTTTAACTATATATCCCAAAAAAGAACTACATCTTTTTTTACCGATAAATTGAGTTTACCCCCGTTACGTTAACCCTTTTTTGTACCTTCTTGTTTTCTTTGATAGAACATGAGTAGCCCCCAAACCCTTACCCGTTAGACCAGGTTTTGTCCTTTTTCTTTTTACTTGATAGAACATAGTATGCCCACCCCCCCTGTTAGACCTGTTTGTACCCTTTGTTACTTTGATGAAATGAGTATGCCCCACCCGTTAGTTAACCCTGTTTTACCTATCTTTTCTTTGATAGAAAATGATTTTTGCCCACCATTACGTTAGACCCTTTTGACCTATATTGTTACTTTGATAGAACATGAGTATGCCCACCCCGTTAATGTTGACCATGTTTTTTACCTATCTTGTTATTTTGAAGAACATGAGTATCCCACCCGTTTCGTTTTGACCATGTTTGTACCTTTTTTCTTGTTTTGATACGAGTATGCCCACCATTTTCTGTTAGACCCTGTTTTACCTATCTTTTACTTGATAGAATATGAATACCCCCTATAGACCCTGTGTAAAGTGCTGCTCTTTCTTTTTCCCCCCCAAAAAATTTGGTTTTATGGAACCGTATAAAAACAGGTTTTAAATAAGAACCCCCTAATTTTAATGACATAATTTAAATTGGGGGGTACAAATTCTACGATATGAAAAACAGCTAAAGCCATAATTAGGGGATCAAATCCTTGGCTTTGAAATAGCAAAATGACATAAAGTAGGGGGGAACAAACCCAGGTTTTAGAAATTTTAGATTAAATGAAAAAAGTAGGGGGGAACAAAACCTACGGGATAGAAATCAACTAATTTACATAATAGGGGGGGATACAATTCCCTACGGCTAAAATCACCTAAATACAAATGTTTTGGGGGAACAAACAAGGCTATAAAATCAGCAAAAAAGCCATAAAGTAGGGGGGATACAAATCCTAGGCTATAGAAATCAGTTAAATGCATAAAGTAGGGGGGGATACAAATCCTATGGCTATAGAAATCAGCCTAAATGACATAAATGTAGGGGGGATCAAATCCTACGGCTATAGAAATCAGCTTAAATGACATAAAGTAGGGTGGGATACCAAATCCACTGGCTATATAAATCAGCTTAACATGACAGAAAGTAGGGGGATACCAAATTCCTTGGTCTATAGAAATCAGATTAAATGACATAAGTAGGGGGGATACAATTCCTATCTTTGCTGATAGAAATCAGATAAATGACATTAAAGTAGGGGGATTCAAATCCTATGCTATAGAAATCAGATTAAATGACATAAAGTGGGGGGATACAATCCTACGGCTATAGAAATCAGCTATAATGACATAAATAGGGGGGTACAAATCCTACTGGCTATAGAAACAGATTAAATGACATAAAGTAGGGGGGATACAATCCTATGGCTATAGAAATCAGTCTTAATGACATAAAAGTGGGGGATACAATCCTATGGCTATAGAAATCAGATTAAATGACATATAAGTAGGGGGGATACAATTCCTATGGCTAAGAAAGACTCAGTCCTAAATGACCATAAAGTGGTGGGTTTCATATCCCCTCTCCTATATAGATCAGATTATGACATAAAGTAGGGGGTATACAATCCTAGGCTTAGAAATCAACTAATATGACATAAATTAGGGGGTACAATCCTATGGCTTATAGAAAATCAGTTAAATGACATTAAGTTGGGGGATACAATCCTATGGCTATAGAAATCAGCTTAATGGACATAAAGTAGGGGGATACAATCCTATGGTTAGAAATAGATTAAATGACATAAAGTAGGGGGGATACATTCCTAGGCTATAGAAATCAGTAAATGACATAAGTGGGGGATCATCTGGTATAAAATCAATATATATAATAGGGGGATACAATTCCTACGGCTATAGAAACAGATTAAATGACATAAAGTAGGGGGGATACAAATCCTATGGCTATAGAAATCAGCTTTAATGCATAAATAGGGGGGACAATTCCTAGGCTAT
>NW_022981480.1:0-26479 GCF_902652985.1 Pecten maximus
TTCCATCTTAGGTTTGCTATTTTCAAAACTGTCTCGATTAAAATACCCTTGTACATTCTAAAAATCATATGCTGTTTTACCTTACATTAATTTATTCGAGGGAACAAAAACAAAATTAAAAATTGCGAGTCCTTTGAAAAAATTAGAATGAATCAAGGGGGCAAAACTAGGTTGTGGGGGGATATGGCTGTGCCTGATTATGGTGTTCATGGGAAAAATTCCCCCCCATTCGGCAGGTATCCCAAAATCATGTCAAATTAATTTCTTAAAAAAAATTTTTACGCTAGGATTTTGGAGGGCGCCCAAAACAAAGGTATTTTCAAAATATTGTTTATTTTACTTAAATAATTAGGGTAGCTTTTCCCCGTGTATTTGTTTATTAATTGTAAATTTTAAATGTAAAATGGCTAATTTTTTCCCTTTTCCCTGGGCCTTGGGGTTTTCCCCTGTGGGTCCAATGTTTGGTCGTGAAGTAAGCTGGTACCCCGGGCCCCGCCCAATCCCGATTTCCCCGGGCCCCCTGGTCCCGGTTTTTAGGTTTGAACACAAATTTTTTTCATTCGAGATCTTGGGGGCTTGCGTGTCAATTTTGTTTGCTACTATCGTGCCACATGTTGGAAAAAAGGGGGGTAAAAAGACAACCCTGATCGCAAGACATGCCAAATGCCTTGTGACTAACCGCCCCTTGTGGGTATTGAGTAGATCCAGACCCTAAATTTAAGAACCCGAGTATGTGCCTTTTAATTTGGAGGAAATTGTTTGTATCGGGGGGGCCCAAAGATTGTTTATAGACAAACCCTATAGACGCTGGATGATATAGTTTTTGGGTACCCGAAAAAACTGTTAAAAAATTTACAGGTTAATCCGCTTTAATTTTAATACCCAAAGCCCCCTGTAATAAATTTTTTACATCAATATATAAAAAGACGGAAGGTTTTCGGATCTAGGGGTTTTAAAATTTTTAGAGTTTGGTTTTCCCCTGGGTTTTGACAACCCCTTTTAATTCATCGAGGGGGCTATTCAGAGGTAGTTCTTTTTAAAAGTACAGAAATCAAAAGGGACTAAAGACTTTCCTCGGGAAAAAAGTGAGTTTTTTAATTAGGCAAATGATGGGTGTTAGGCCTTTGGGAAAATCCTTTCCTTTACCCATGGTTTTTCCCCCCTTAAACTCATTTCCAAAAGAGGATTCGAGAAAGACGCAAAATTTTTGGTTTTTGAGTTTTCCGGCTCTAAGTCAGTAAATAGTTTACCCCAAGATTAAATTTTTAGGGACCCCATTCATTTCATCCCCCAGGGTGTCCTGGTAGAGATTATAAGAAAAGGGGGGAGGGGTTGTTGTCTTTTAAAGAGAGACTTGGGAAAAAGGGCTTACAACAAATTCCCCCATCGACCCGGGAGATTTTCGTTTTTTATTTTTCTTTTGGGGAAAGGTAAGATGTATTTTGTCGGGTTTATCTAGGGGTTTTTGCGTTCGGACGTACTTTGTCAAAAGTCACAAGTCTGTTTTCGTTTTAATGCTGCGGAGGGTTTTTCGGTCCTAAATTTCTAGAATTTTGCAGGGGCTGAGTCCCGGAATGGCTTTTTGGTTTCTGGAACTTGGTTCCCTTCTCTTGATTGTGGCTTTTCGATCGGGAAAAAAGCAGAGCCTCCGCCACTGTATTTTTTTTTTGGGTGTCTTTTTGAACAGCCCGGATGGTCTTAGAGGTCCTGATTTTTAGGTTGCAGGAAAAATGGGAATTTTAACCTGCAAAGTTTAAAAAAGGGAAAAGGGTTTCCCTTTAAAGGGATTTCAATCCTGGGGAAAAATTCGTTTTTCGCGCCTTGTCGCCCGGCGACTTTGTTAGCCGTAATTGAAGGGGCCCGGTTTTGGTAGACTTCATGTTCCGGGATTCGAAGGGGAGAAAGGACATATTGTGGGGCAATTTTTTCTGGCACGTATGGGTGTGCCCCATTTGTTTCTGGAAAAAGGGCCCACCCCAACCTATTTTCCCCTAGATTTTGTTCACAGGCGGGGGAGGCCTTCAGGGGTAATACTTTACCGAGTTCCAGAACCTCCTTCAACTGTCCCCAGTAAAAACACCTGGGGTTGAAAAACGTTTGGTGATTAAAACTCGGGGCCCAGTCCTTTAAAGGAAGAGAATTGTCTACTTGTGAAAACAAGCCAGGGTATGGGCCTAAACTGGGTGGGTCCAAATTAAATTTATGCAGAGCTTCTCGAATATGTTTTTGCTGCTATTTTTTAAATTTTGAGATCAGGGCGCAAACTTCTGGAATTCAAAATCGACTACCAGACCTTTTACCCAGGTGGCATTTAGATGTTAAACACCAGGGGGGTTCATCCTTTTGACCAAGGAAGTGACCTGGTAAGGAGGTAGTACCCTCTAGCATTTTTCCCCTTCTCCCACCTTGGTGTTATCTATACATAGTTTAGACGGGTTTATATAGTATGTATCCCCCTTTTGGGTGGTTTACCTTTTTCTTCATTTTTCTATTTGACACTATTACAAGCAGTAAATCTTTTCCTATTTTAAAAGGGTAAATTTTACGATTCAGGCTTTATGACTCCTTTTTTACCCTTTCCGACATGCCTGGTAAGTTTTGGAAAAAATCAAAAGGGTCCCTGGCACCCTTCGCTGAGGGTTTTAAAATTTCCGTACACAAGGGAAAAAGTTTATTTTCTGTTTTGCGAAGCGTTCCGGAAAAAGCCGTTGCCGGTAACACGAGATTATATGTTTACGCCATTTTTAAAAGTCATTTTTCATCAGTGTCGATTCTATTCGCAACTATTGGGGGATCAAAACTCTTCACATTTGCTAAACAAAGATGACATTAACAATAAATAAACTTTTTTTTGAAGGTTTGCGAGGTTGAACCCACATTTGTCCCTCTCAAGGAAACCACCCCCCCTAGATCTGGGTAAATCATCGCGACTAGATCATGAGATCCAGGGGACCCCACTTGTGGTGTATTTTTTTTTTTCGTTTCTATTATGCGGGAATTCAATTTTAATGCCTATAGTAGTCCAAATTTGACCCTAGAAAAATCTTTTACGACAGGATTTTTTAGGAGGATGGGGCCCTCTTGTTGCGTAAAGTGGTTAAGCCCAAATCAATTCGGACATCGGATCTGCGTTCCCCTTGGGGGCCCATTCCTGGGTCCCCACTTTGTCCTTTTACATCCCTTTTGTTCGCAGTGATCAAAACCCTGCACCCCAGGGCCCCAGCCTTCCTTAAGACTACAGGAAAGAAAATCGCCCCCTTTTTTTACCCACAATTTCAGAAAGAGGAGGGGAAACTTATTCATAGTGTAGGCCAGATCTGCCTCGTTCTCTTCGATAGTTTTCGCGGGGGGGGGGGCCCATTGGGCCTTTTTTTTTGGGGGATTCCGGGGAGTTAATTTCGGTGCGGGGGGGTTTGGGGGCCAGCGAGCCTCAAACATACTTTTTTTCCCTTGGGGATACCCCTTCGTTTGCAAAACTGAAGATGCAATTTTACTTGCATTTTAACCAAAGTTACACCTCCCGCATTTTTTTGGGGGTTTGGTGGCCGGAGGCTTGGCCCCCCCTCAAACTGCTTGTTTTTTGTGTTTATATTTTTTGCTATTACATGCTTATTCTAAGATTTTTAAATTTGTTTAAAATTGAGCTTTTTTTTTGTTTAGCATTTTTAAAATTTGAGTATGTTTAATTTAGCTATTTTTTAATTTGAGTTTTTTTTAATTGACTTTTTTAAATTTCTTCATTTATTTTTATATTAGACTTAAGCGGGGTTCGATAACAAGCTTCTGTAGGCTGAGGTGTTTTTCCCTTTTGGGGTTGCCTTGCTTTGCCATTTGATACCAAGACTTTAAATAAAGTGGAGATGGCCCCAAAATGGCTGACCCTTCAAAATTGTTATACAAAAAATTGTTACGGGATACGTTGTTTGTTTAAATATCGTTGCCCAGGCAGGGGAGAAAATTGAAAAAATTTTAATGTAAAATGGAAATTTTTTTTCCCTTTCCCTGGGCCTGTAGGGGTGGTCCCCGGGGGTCCAATTTTGGGTCTGAAGAAAGCTGGTCTTCAGGGCCTCCGCCCAAATCCCCATTTCCCCGGGCCCCCGGCCCCCGGTTTGGGTTTTTGAATACAGAAGTTTATTCATGGGAATTTTTGGGCTTGCTTCAACTTTTTTTTTCCCTCCCCCCCTCCCTGGTCAAGATAGGCCCCCTTTGCGGCCCCTCAAACTGCTTGTTTTTTGGGTTTAATATTTTGCTTATAACATGCTTTTTCAAATTTTTTAAATTTGTTTAAAATTTTGATTTTTGATTTGAGCTATTTTATTTGAGCTATTTTTAATTTTGGCTATGTTTAATTTGATTTTTTTTAATTGACTTTTTTAAAAATTGATCTTCATTTATTTGATTTTGATCTGTAGTTTTTAAGTGGGGTTCGATAACAAGCTTGATGTAGGCTAGAGGTGGTTTTTCCTTTTTGGGGTTTTCCTTGTTTTATGCCTTTTGCATACCAGAGACATTTAAGTAAAGGGAGCAGGGCCCCCTAATGGCTGAGCCTTCTAATTGTTATCATAAATTGTTACGGGATACATTTTGTTTTTTGTAATTCTTTTGACCAGGGGGGGGAGAGAATTATTGAGATAAACACGAACCAAATTGTTGCGTTTTAAAAAACGTGTAATTTCTTCATTTTTTAAAAAAAATCCTCGTAAGATGTGAGATCCGGTATAGAATGGCCCAAAATACCCTAACACCTTCTGGATAAAAAACATATACTCCCCTCGGGTAAAAAAAACCGGGGGGCCCCATGGGGTCATTGCGAACGGTATACTCTCTATTGTAAAAAAATTTGGATGACAGGTGTTAACGTTTGAAAACATTTCTATAAGGGGAATTACACGGCTGTAAGGGGGGGGGTTTTTTTATAGAATTAATTTATCGCTTTCACTAACTTCAATTTTTTTATTTACGCGATATAGAATTTTTTCTAAAAAAAATATACACCATTTAAAACTATTTAAAGTAGCCTTTTAATAATCATTCATTTGTTTTCTTTTGGGTTTTAAAAACGAAACGTTTGGGGAATATGATTTCCTCGAATTTTAAATGATTCGATAAAAACAAAACCACGAAAATGATATAATATACTATTTTACCTCCCCCCATTCTTCCAGAGGTAAATTTTTTCTCTGGAACCCTTTTTACCTACCATTTAAAGGACAATTTAAAATTTACATGTCTACACCCGGCTTCTTTGGGACGAAAAAAGACTGGCTGTAATAGAGAAAGGAAAGAAATAGTTCACTTGTTTGGACGTTAGGTCTTTACGAAATGGTGACGTCTGTATTTTTGTATTTATTTTGTTTTGCTTCCCAAAAAATAAAGGGACGGGAAAGTTTCCCCATGTTATGAAATTAATTGAAATTTGTAAAATTTTTTTTATGATTTTTTTATTACTACACCAATGTATTTTTTTCTCACAAAAAAAGAGAGCACATCGGACTTAAAACACATCATTCGGGATCTATGTATTCAAACAATATTTTTTAAATTTTCCCTTTAACAATATCAAAAACATTTATTAACCCCAAAAATTTCCAATCATGATTAATAAAAAAAAAAGAGACCTCGCAAAGTTTTTGCTGTGAAAATTGGCTGTTAATGAAATAAAAAGTTGAAAAAACTACTAATATATTTTAAAAAAATATGAGCTGAATTTCTAATCTACGGGAATTTTGAATGCACCAAGTGTATTCTAGTATTCCCCACCCCGGAATGTCCCTGTAAACGCAAGAGCATATATATCAACATAAAAAATAAGTAAGAAAACACCAACGTCTTTTAAGTCGTGATTTAAACTACGAAATTTTAAATAATTTTACATTATGTTAAAACCCCTACAAAAGTGACAAAAATAATTATAATATAGTATTCAATAAAATTTGTTTTCTTAACAATTACAAAACCAAAAAAACAAAATTATGTCCCCGCGGGGACAAGAAATTTTATAATTTTTATCGCTTCTCATCCGTCACAGTCGACCCGTTTTGGGATCAATTTCTCAAACAGACTCTTACTAGCTATTACTTCAATATAGTATGATAAATTATGCAAAAAAAGGACTTTGCTAGATCACTAAAAATAACCCGGGAATCTTTCATAAATAACGACCCCTTATGGGGCCTCTCGGGTCAGGGCCTGGGGGTCATGCACAAAGCCCCCATCTAAAACGGGTCGCTAAATCATAGTGTTTAAAATGCATAGGCCTAATAAAAGTTTTGAATTGCAATCAAAAAAACCACATCATTTAACACAAAATTGAGAGTTGGGGGAATTTCGTAACCATTACGGTATCCAGATGTTTTTTTTTTTTTATTTTACCCTGATCGTACGGAGAACCGTATCCTTCGAATTCGAGTCTTACATTGGGGATAGGCCCTTTGCTGTAATCCAAATCACCAATCGCTCGACTGCTACGTAAAAAAATGGGTACACGAAAAACGATAAGGGTCGAAAATGGAAAACTAAGCCACACCACCACGGAAAAACCGAGGGCTAAATTAATCTGGCCCTCCGGGGCTGCATCATCGGATTCGCGGGGCAATTGTTTTATGTTTCGCGGAGAAACGATCACCGGATTTTGATAAACACATTACCCCCGGGGGATCGCATGAGCTTTTTATGATCCCTAAAGGGGGATTTAGGGTGATGGGTCGCTGTGATTTACCCCTTGAATAGAAATCAAACCCCGGCACTGGGGATTAGTTTTCCCTTTTCCACGGCCCTGCACTGTCTTAAACCCATAGCTACGTCGGAACATACGGTTTACTAGGGAAAATTCTCCAAAAGCATGACTAAAATGCTCATTATGTTGGATACAAAAAATAAAGTTTTAAAAAAAACCCGAAATGTTTTGTTTTGATGAAACGGAAAAATTACTTGAATAATTACGTAAAAGGATGAGTTTACTAAACGTTCCGTAGAAAAATTAAAAACAAAAATATTTTTAAAAAAAGATAAAAAGGTATTTTAATGTGTTGTTTTTAAATAAATCTGCGTTGAAAAAAATTAAAACGACTAATGCTTTCACAGGGAAAAAAAAAATTATATCGATTTAAACTTTTTTTGTGATATAAGGCGGCTTTTAAATCATAATAATTTTTTAAATGTGTTTTGAAAAAGATCATCCCTTTTTACTGCATTCAATCTTAATTTTTTTTTCGTTTTTACGCTATCTACTTTTGCATCTACCCCCCTCATGCCAAAATCACATACTTCATTTGCCAGTCGCCACCTGTCGCGTCAACCGGGGCCAAAAGAAAAATTTTTGGGCTATGCCGAAAAAAAAATGCAGAAATTGACTATTGTCAAATTTCGTGATTAAAAAATTATCGCTTGAGTAATTTTTTAAAACGGAAAAAATTGTGTCGATTTTCACATCTGGGAAAAAAAGCCCGGGGGAAGGGTCTGATATGGAAAAAGTCAAGAGAAAAAAGGTTCCACATCAAGGTAAGGTTTAAGAACATGTTTTTGGTCATAAAACGTTTCCGGGTGGGGAGATTTCTTTTTTTTTTTTATTTTTGGAAAGGGTTTTCTTTCCCTTTAATAAAACTTATATTAAAATGGTTTTCCATTTGGCCAAATTCCAATATCGCTCCTTTCCTTCTTCGACCTAAACGCGAAGGAGTGAAGGGGGAAAACACGAGGGCGAAGGAAAAAACACGATACGAAGAGAAATGGAACTTCGCCCCTTTCCCTCGTTTTTTTCGCTCTACATCACTCCTTTCGCCACCGTGTTTCGCTCCTTCCCCATCGTGTTTTCGCTCCTTCGCCATCATGTTTCGCTCCTTCGCCACGTGTTTTCGCTCCTTCGCTCCTTTCCTTTATCGAAGGGCGAAGAGCGATATTGGAAATTTGGCCCTTAGGGAACACCATATATGTAAGACAAATTTAAAAAATTTACAATATATGTGTATAAATATCCCCCTAGATGTAAAGTCGAGGCCAGGTAATGGCACGAGTAAAAATTTTGTTTTCCTTCGTCATTTGTGTTGAAATTTATTATCTTTTATTAGCAAAATTATCATATACACTAGGTTTTGGGTGATCCAAGAATAGATTGTATTTCCTGTCAATTTCTCCCGAAAAAATATAAAAAACTATAAAATTTCTAAATAAGGGGGGAATGCTCCGAAAATTTTACAGGCCTTTTTGTCTCACTTTGGAATTATTCTTTTGCCCGTTTTTAAGAATTCGGATCCTTAAAAATATTATACAAAAAAGTCTTTGGTTAGGGCAATCCAGGGTTTTTACGGCCCTGACCGGGAAAATGTTACTCATTGGCCCAAAACCCGGATAACATTACATTGATTATCTCTTTTAAAAACATGCCCCCCCGAGAAGTCAATATGATTTGGGCCCCAGGTCCGCGGTGTATTAAACCCTTTGTGTATTAGGTACAACAACTCAATATCAAGTTTTCGCAAAATAATCTCAATTAAAATTATAAAAATAATAAACGACAAAAATTTTCAGTTCGTGTTTATTTATTTTGGGTAGTTTGAAAAAACCTTAATTTTCACTAGTGAAAAAAAAAGTTAATTTTTTGAAAATAAAGGGTTTTTGTCATTTTAATTTCCTTGCAGAAAAAACAGCTTTTTAGTTAGAAATTACTATATTCACGGGCAAAACTGAAATAAAAAAGATTTAAAATATAAAAATGCTTCCATCAAAATTACAATTACTGGAACGTAAATGTTACTTTTAGTCTTTTTCTTACATAAACTTTCGTTTTATTATAAAAGAAACTTTTTATTCAGGTTTTTTTTATTTATAAAAAATCGGAAAAATCAAATAAAGAAAATCAGACTTTGTTTAGGACAATCCTGGTTTTACGGACTGACCTAAGAAATATGCACTCGGTTTTCAGCCCGGGAAAAATGCCCATAAAGCTTTTGAAATACTTTTTGTATATTACCGTTTCCAACAAATCAAAGTTTTCTTTTGTTGTAAACTTTGTTTTTTATTTTATCATCTGATCGTTTTAAAAGGTTACTAAAACATAACCGTAGCATTTTAGCATGGGGAAATTACATGTAGAAACGAAAACAAGCACCTTGATTTTGTTCAGTTTTTTTTCTTTTATAATAATAAAGAAAGACCCGGGAAACCTTTTTCAGTTTTCCGGAAATTAAAAAAATCAAATTTAAATTAAAAAAATCATTTCGAAATATAATTGGTTTTAAAAACGACAATCCTTAATTACCGTAGCGATATCATATTAAATTGTAAAAAAAATAACAAAAATTTAAAAAAAAATGGGGCCGCCAGAAAATTAAGTGGGGGCCCCCAGATAAAATATTTTCGCATCCATGAAAAATAACCCCAATGGAGCCAATACGTTTCCGTAGTATCATTTGAGTGGTAACCGCATCGAAGTATAGTGATAATGGTAGGGACCGCTTCACGACTAGCCCCCCAAGGCGGGGGGCAGCCGCGGAGCTCGGTGGCAGGGTATGCTGTCCAGGTAAGTATTTTTCGGCTGACAGTGCGGGTATCGCCGCGCGAAAACCCCCGAGGCGAATCTCGAAAATATTCGCCCTGTCTATTTTTTTTTGGGCGTTTTCACGAAAAAACGTCGTGCCCGTAAAAGATTGTTTCTCAATTTAAATTAAAGGAAGCTTTGTCGACTTTTTTAGACGTGGGGAGAATTCTCGTCATATCCATTAGAAAACGTCACTTTTAGAAATTTTAATAGTCTGAAAAAAATAGTGTAAAAAATTCATGAATTAGACGGCTTCATTTAAAAAAGACAATTCACAAAATAGCTTTTTACCGTCGAAAAAGCCATAAAAAATCATAATTGTATGTTTAAAAAAAGGCTGGTCCGGGTTAAATTTGTTTTTTTTGGTAAAATTGGGGAAAAATTTTAGAATTTTAGAAAATATAAAAAAAATGTACATTGTTCTCCCCCGGGGGGGGGCCATTGTAAAACAACACCCGGGCTGTATTTTTCCCCTGAACGAATCACTGTAAATTTGTATACGTCTCATAATCAATTTGGTTTCTAAAAACATATGGAAACAACACAAAATGTAAATATATCAAATTGAATCATTTTTGGGGATAATAGGAAAGCAAATGTCCCCATTTGAAAAGAGCTCCCTTATTCAGCTTTCATTCATTTAAAAGGGGCATCACGGGAAAAAAAAGTTGCAATTTTCACTGAAGGTACGCGTTTTGTTTTTTTTCCAGTTATGTTTCTGTGCTGTCCCAATGTTCACAGTCAATCCCTATGTCCAGCTTGACCACCTCAATTTAGTCAGAGACCTATATACTAATATATATATAGGTCTCTGATTAGTTGAGAATCCCCTTTTTAATTTAGCGCGGAAATTATTTTAAATCATTACGTGACTGTTTTGAAATCGTGGCAACACAAACAGACGATAGTTTACAAGACGTTATCTATATTCCATCTGGGTTAGTTGGATAACGATATTATACAGTGGTTTTAATGTTAAATAACACGTTCTGTATATATTACGGCACACATATTTATGTGTAAATAAGTGTAAACACTGTTCATATAGTATAATGACAGTAGCGATGTACTGGTACAGACTGTGTAAATATTACCGAGCTTGTGGAACTATTACTGAGTTTGTGTTAATACTACCGAGTTTGTGTAAATATTAAGATTTTCATGACCTACTATCAAACAATCAACCAGAATCAATACATAATCAAATTCGAATGGTTATTGTTTAGACCGCTACATTGACCAATCACGTACTTCATCTTGACCAGAAACGCCACCTGTCGCGTCATATCCGGAGCCAAAACAAAATTAGACGGCTATGCCGAAAAAATATCCCCCTCCCCCCGCCCCCCACTTTTTGACGACTTCCTTCGCGCCACTGAGTTATGTTGTAATATTTTAAATAATTCAAGTTACAATAAAAACAAATAATAAACAATTTTAAAAGGGCCGGATTCTTCCCGGATCCTGCCCGATTCGATCCTGTCCATTTCAGACCTATCCTGCACTACCAGATCCTGTCCATTTCTGCCCGATCCTGCTATGCCCAATCCTGTAAATAGTCCAGCCCGGAGTTCGGAGTTGCCGTCTGCTGAGAAGTAAGATCGTTTGCGACAGAATTGTCTCATTAACTGTCAATTTATGTTTTTGTTTCACAATCAGATAATAATCAAGACATCGATGTAACTTGAAAGAAACATCGCGAAATTAATGGTAATTGTGATAGAAACGAAAGCGGAAGTAATAAAAAGTGGAAATCCCGATGATCACCCTACTCATCGAAGGTGGAGACAGCGCAATGAAACCAGTCTTTACTTGAGAATTGCAAAAGTTTGAGAAGGGCGAAGTCAAAGGTCAAGTTGATATAACACCAGGTAATTATTTTATGTCGTTATCCTTGTTGTAATGATGTTATATAAGTACACGGCTAGTTTATAATGTCTGTCCATATAATGATATATTCCGAGACCAGTGACTGAGTGAGTGAGGGGGCGGTACAGTTTGTATGATTACATCGTTTTAAGTGTTTGTTTTACATTTAATTGTATTTGGTCCTGGTTAACAGAATCATCTCCTCAAACAGTTTTTGTCATGCAACCTGGCAATGGTCAAGACAATGCTGTGATTAAAAGGAATTATTGAGAAATCAATCGTAATTTTACGAAAAACAAAAGAGGAAGTAAAAAGATGGAAATTCCGATGACGTAATGGGTTTTTCTAACAGAGAAAGCAGTGAATCTTTCCCAAGAATGTCATAACATTTAGAAGCGTCAAGTCAAAGACCAAGTGTTAATTTAACGTAAGGTAATTATCTGATATGGTGTTAGCCTCATTGTAACAATGTATTGTACTTTACCGCCTTGTGAACCTAATATACAATTATGGCCCTCTGTGGAGGGATATATCCAGGATTATGTCCCTGGGAAGGGTTATTTTCACGAGGGCGTACCCCGAGCGAAAATAACTCTTCCCAGGGACATAATTCTGGATATATCCCGACACAGAGGGTCATAATAGTTTTATTATACCGAAAAAAACCCCACAATAAATTGAATTTAATAAATTGTATTTTATTGATTTATAACAGCAAAATATATAGTAACAGTGTATAATTAACAACAGACATAATAAAAACACCAACCAAAGTATAACGTTTACAGAGTTACTTCTGTACATTAACGGTGAAATTGACATCCAGTAATGTAAGGCATGAATCCTTGCCTTGTGATATCTAGGTATCACATTGGTTAGTGTTTTGAAGGTTGAAGTTGGAAGTGGCATTGGTAACATGAGCAATGTTTGTAAAGTTAGTTGGGGTATTATCACCATTCAGTCCAAGAGTAGATGGAGATTGTTTATTTTCAATGTCATCTTGACCAACAACTTTTGACCGACCATTGACTTTGTCCATAATATCTACAGGTTCACCAGAAAGTAACGTTTTCAATTGTTCATCTGTTAAGGTGATTTCCTCAAAGCCGTCATCAAAATGGTCATCGTTTCCCGTTTCACGTTTTACGTTCAAAAGAGGTTACACTAGAATACGAGCGGATGGATGTTTCTGATTTGTGGCCAGAAACAGTCATGATGTCGCGTGATTCAAATTTATCAAAATCCAGAACAGAAATTGATGTAGCTCTAATAGAATGGTTGGTATACACTTGCGAGAGTTTCGCTTGCTTGGATGTGTTAGGCATCATTTGAGACAGCGTGTTTTTGCCAACAGACATGGTCATCAGTATCATCAAATGCATCTTTAGGACGTTGCCATAAATCATTATTCATGGGATGAAGCTTCGAGATGTATTTCTTGTATGCAGCAACAGGACATAAAGGGTGATCTGCAATGACAAAATTTAATGGTCCTTAATTTGGGCCTATAACATTGTAAAAAAAATCAACGCGACACTGGAGTTTATGAAGTAGATTCTAGATCTAATACAAAACTAATATCGTCGAAATGTATTACAAATCATCCAAATAAAATGTCACATACCTGCATTGGCGTACATTCGTCCTTCAGTGATTGTACTGCCATTTTCCCGATGATTCTTATCAAGTTCGTCCGCTACTTGACACACATATTCTCGCTGCTTGCTGTCTGTCATTTCTTTGAAAGTATCTTTGGTCATGTTACGCAAGTTTTCCCTTCCTCGTCTACACAGAAAAAACATTATGTCGAACCACACTTTCTGTTGCAGACCAGTTAGTGTAGATGGATTCAAAGCCATACTGGTATAAACATTTCTCAGCTCGTCGGCTTCTATTTGGGGTGTATGGTCGGTTTGACCAAGTTCCTTCCTTTGCAAGTCTACACAGACTGCAGAAAATACCTCAGTCGCTTTCCTAAAATTAATCCCTTAATTATATCGATATCCATCTCACTCTTGAAGTGGCGTGAAAGACCAAATCTGATGCTTTTTAAGGCCGAAAGTTTTGTATGGACTGGTGACGCGTCTTTCTTTCTGGCATCGACACAAAAGTTTGACAGTAATACTGCCAAAGATTCTGGGCTGCTGTTGAAAAGATCGATCTCAAGATCTGTTTCGATACAATATGCTTGTAAAGCTCGAAGAGCATATTTTGTGGCCTTTTTGGTGTTTAAAGCATCCTTGCTGTCCAATATATCTCTGTTATTTCTACTTCTGTTGATCGGCCAAATCGTGATGACACTGCCATTATTTTCAAAAGCCTGTGTTGTTGTTTGTGTTTCTGGAACCAGACGACAATAAACGTCAAAGAGTTCCACTGCCCGACTTCCGATGCAGGCGCGTTCGATGACGAAGGGTTATTCATCGGGAGGAGGGGTTATACACCGGGGTATAATACTCTGCTGCCATGGTTACATGGTTATTCGACGGGTTATACCCCGGCGACGTCATTGTCGGGGGATATTCGATTTATAAAATGTCAGGTGATATGTTTTCGTCCAATGAAAAGAATTCTAACAAAAGTGAGGTATAATAATGTGTAATATCACTCCAAAGTGACTAATTATGTTTACAGGACTGACAAACTACACACCATATGTACTCTACATGGCCTCAGACCACACTTATACTTCTGGGTCGTTATACTTAACATTCAAACTCAGTCACATTGCTTGGTGTCAGTACATATTTTGCTCTCTTTGATACTCTAGATTTCCACATCACTGTACCCCCAGGGGACCCTTGACCACTTGACCACTATAATTACCTGATTACTACTAAATAAGTGACCCCCAAATGTGTCCATGCAATTATTTCCTTTAAAAACTTTCAGAATAAAAAAAGTTAGACATACTGAGATATCATATAAAAAAGTTATTCACTAATGTATTCAAAAATCTTTTTTAAATCTTGAAATTTCCAGTTTCCCCAAAGCCAAATGCTCCCAAACAACCTAAAATTCTAGTTGCACACATGTATTAATAACAATCAAATATGCTCATTGATGCTCTCCTAACATTAAAATGACCACTGGCCTGCATGCTTGACCGGGGGAGTCCTTGAGACATCAGTTTATAAAAATAACTCGCCACATTTATATTTATCGCGAGATGTGGCACGGAGCCGAGGACGAGGCTATAACAACGTGTCCTGCATATAAACTACACACATGGTCGTTGTTTACATATCGAGCATATGTGAACTTTGCCTTATAATGCTTTCATTTAAACATATTAACAGAATAACTGAACAAAATTTAAAAAAAAAAACAGTTTACATTTAAATACTTAATTTGAAATGTAGCAATATTTTTGTTTTTGTTTAACGTCCTATTAACACCAAGGGTCATTTAAGGATGTGCCAGGTTTTGAAGGTGGAGGAAAGCCGGAGTACCCGGAGAAAAACCACCGGCCTACAGTCAGTACCTGGCAACTGCCCCACGTAGGTTTCGAACTCGCAACCCAGAGGTGGAGGGCTAGTGTTAAAGTGTCGGGACACCTTAACCACTCGGCCAACGCAGCCCCCATGTAGCAATATGCATACAACAAAACATTAATGACATTTTAGATAAGTGAAGTTAACAATGTTCAAAAGCTAACCACCAATCCAATAGACGTCTGACAAACTCGGAATTTGAGTTGATTTCCTTTTCTTTTCTCGCCAAGTTCCAACGATTCATTTCCTTTCCTTTAATTTGGAAATACTCCGGTTTTGCCGATTCCACTCACTTTTGCGCCTTTTTGCCAGAATCTGTCTGCATTTTCGCAGGTCTATGCTTTGACATTCCACCATTTTGTATGGACTGTAAAACCCGCCGTTGCATTGTGGGACTAATTTTCAGAGAAACTTAGTCCGACAGCCACAGTTATTATTTTTGGGAGTTCCCTGTATACTTTCATAAATACACATTTTCTGATTCACCATAATCTGTTAGGTATATATCAAGTCCGAAAACTGTAAAAAGCTCAAAATGCAAATTAACATTGATATATACAGTGCACTCTGTCCAAACCGGACTCTGTCCAATCCGGATATTTGCCAAAACCGGCCAAATAATTTGGTCCCGAAAATTCCCTTCTTTATTTATAGTAAATAAACTCTGCATAATCCAGACTCTGTCTATTCTGTAATATGGCCATATATTCCGGCCTCATTCCTTCTGTATACTAGTAAATATACTCTGTATAAACCAGCATCGGTCCCATTTATTAGCTCACCTGGTCCGAAGGACCAAGGTGAGCTTATGCCATACCGTTGCGTCCGTCGTCCGATTGACTTCTTCTTCATAACTACACATCAGAATTTGACCAAATTTGGTCAGAAGCATCCCTATGGGTAGGGGACTCAGAATTGTACAAATGATGGGGCTGACCCCCTGGGGGCCTCTGGGGCGGGGCCAAAAGGGGTCATTTTTGCACTATAGATATAAACGACTTCTTCTCTGGTAGCATCACTATGGGGTGGGGATTCAAAATTGTACAAATGATGGGGCTGACCCCCCAGGGGCCTGAGGGGCGGGGCCAAATGTGGTCTATCTGGCTATATTGATATAAACGACTTCCTCTCTGAAACCGAGCAATGCCTATCACTCATATTTGCCTGGTAGCATATCCCTATGGGGTTGGGATTCAAAATTGTACAAATAATGGGACTGACCCCCCAGGGGCCTGAGGGGCGGGGCCAAATGTGGTCAGTCGGGCTATATTCATATAATTGACTTCTTCTCTGGAACCAAACAATGGATATCTCTCATATTTTACTGGTAGCATCACCTTGGGGTAGAAATTTGAAATTATACAAATGACGGGGCTGACCCCCTGGGGTCTGAGGGGCGGGGCCAAATGTGGTCAATTGGGCTATATTGATATTAGCGACTTCTTCTCTGAAATCAAGCAATGGATATTGCTCATATTTGCCTGGTAGCATCACTATTGGGTGGGCATTCAAAATTGTACAAATGGTGAGGCTACCCATATAAAATGCCTATGATATATTGACATAGCAATACCAGTGACAAATATACTTAATCATCATTCTTGTTTCATATCTCATGAAATCCAGGTGAGCAATACAGGCCCTCTGGGCCTCTTGTTATGTTTCCCTGGTAGCGGTAGCTTCAGGGGCTCCCGACAGGTGTTTATACAGTTGTAATTGTCGCACAGGTACATTATTTATTGACCATTAAATGTCATTATCCACAGGGGGCTACGACTGGTAATCACCTAAACAGTTGTTAGGTACAATATAGTATGCATTTTTGTCTATCAATATCAATAATGTTACGTGCTTGTAAATGTATCGTAATTAAGAAATGTTTAATGCTGGCTGGCTTCCCCGTCGCGGACCTCACTACACGAACGTACCCGGATGAGGAAGTCGGAGATGATGGTGACGACATACATTTTGTATTACTCCGTTTCTATTATCAAAAAACATGGATCTCACGACAGCCGCCGACATTAAGGACCAATTAGAAATTGAGGCTAATTCCTCAGATGCACTTGTAGAAAGTGTCAGATCGGTTGATTGTTCAGACTCGGTGGAAGGCCTTTTATATATAATATAATTTTAGGCATGGCCTATGTGAGAGCGCAGCAATCCCGGTGCCCATGGAATTCGAGAAACAAGCACACATAATCTAGTCTACTAGAATAGTAAATCCCACGTGATTTGTTTCATCTATGCGGAACGTAGTACAGTTTCCGATGGTGTGAAATGTAAAACAGACTGGTCGTATCACTGCCTCAAATATCATGTGAATTTAAATACATGCTTTATTTAGCGTAAGATATATATAAGATATATATAATATTGTAATGTTTTTAAAATCTATGTGGTGACTCGCAATCCATGGTTTATTGATCAGCTACAAAATGAATATATTACCAACAGATCTATACACTGGTTTGTAATAAAGTATATATAAAAAGTATATATCAACAAGAATTATGATTTAGATTATAACTTACTACAAAAACTAAGCGTAGAATAAGTCTAGCTATGACAAGGTGACTGGACAGCAGATCTCGCAGACGAGTAGACTGGATTACCTGCCTTAGTACCATTTCTCTCCGCTAGGTTGCGCTCATGATACTAAGACAGGTCAGGGCCGCCATCTTGGTCAGGATCTTGACCAAGTGAACTCTGATCAGTTCAATTGACGAATCAGTTGAGCGTTGGAATTCCCCCAATGTGTTTATATTAGGAACACGAGAGTATGCAGTAATCGTAAACATGATTAATTTAGACAACGATATATGAATTCACATCATGTCTTGATGACAGAAAATCAGGTTTGTAAACATTCCACTAGCGTTGAATCATTCATTAAGAACTGCAATTGGAAAACTGACACTGAGTTAACAAAATCAGCGATTGAAAAGGTTGTGTTTACATCAACCGCTCGATCAGCTGTTCGGTTTTATGCAGTACCACTGCAACTAGTACACCTAGAATGTATGTAGGTTCGCATTTCAACTACAGTATAGTTTTTAAGAAATATGGAGCATATATTTTCACATTTACTGTATCTTGATGAGTTGATTCTACGCAATCATAGCATAAGAGGCTGCCGGTCGGCTCTTTTTCTATCGGATATGATTTTGTCGGCTGCGACACGGCGCCCGTCAAAAGTATCTCGCCGTGTAAATTTAAACCTCTAACATTGTTGGAGTATCCTGCAGCTAGTTAGCATTAAGCCATAATTAAGTCAAATTTAATATTACATTTTAAAGAGTCACCATTTTACTATCTAATCACTAGCCAAATTTGTTTCTTTTATAGATCTACCAAGAATTCTAAATCTATTTTATTATTGTTAATATTAAAAAAATAATTCGTGATGTAAAAAAAACAGGTATGATAATATGACACCTATAGGGAATATACTTTCCTAAGCCGTTTGATAATATATCTGATAATGTCAAAGCCATATGTCATGCTAGTTTAAGTTTTACCCATTTAATTCAGAAATATTTATTTAAACTAGAGATACAAAACTGTACCTCTACTTAAGCTTGTTGACGATATAGAGCTCTCTGTTTTAAAATAGTGATAGAAATAGAGATGTCTTTATTTGAAATATAGATATCTATATAATATTGTCTGTTAAATATATATATCCTTACTGTATCTAAAACAGAAACGTATCTCATTAAATTACAGACAATTTAAAATGCTTATAAATATGTCTAAATGTTAAATAAAGAGATATATGTGTATTTAAATAGAAAAAGCCTTATGGTTATAATGGCAACCAATTTGGTTTGTACCCATTTAATTCAGAAATTGAGTAAGAGATATTTCTTTTTATTTAAAAAAAAAATCTATTAAATACATATCTGTATAAATTGAAGATAACTCAAATTGAATTTACAGATATATGTATTCAAATTAAATACATGCAGTATTATATCTGTACTTATCAAATAATTATCATCTTTCATCTAAATAAATTAATAAATTACATATTAAATATTTGATAGACAGTGGCCTTATATATAATTATGTGTTTTTATTACATGTAATCAACTTTATATATGAAGAGTTGACATTTTTGGAAGTCTTGATAAATTCATCTTTTCATTAAGTTGATTAAGGTCATTGATGTTGTCTGTATTGGTTCCTTTTTCTGTTTTTGATATTTCAATAATGCTAGAATCCTAAAATTATATTGCTGTTCAACTTATTGCAGACCTGCCAACTACTACTATTTTATAGTAATCTTTACTATTTTGTGGTGGTCGTTACTCTTTTTTCTCTCGAAATAGTAGCAAATTACTCTTTTTGATGCAATAGATTTGGCAAGAATTGTTAAGAATTACTCTTTTTTTGCTCAAAAATGGGCCAAATTACTATTTTTGAATTTGAAAGGTTGGCAGGTCTGTTATTGTCACTTCACAATGAATAAAAATATTACTGAACTCATCATTCTAATAACAAATCTTACAATATATTAATGAAAAGTGTCTTTTGTTTAATTTAGTACAATTTGCAAAATTGATTTACTTGTTTTTTGTGCAGGGATCAGTTAATTAATTGAAACATTGTAAAAATTCAACAGAAACTGAAATGATAATCATATCAACCTAATACGTTTACAGTAACAACAATGTATTACTGAGATAGAGAATATTCTTCACACACTGGGGGAATGTGAGAAAGTACAAGAATTTTTGCAAAATGTTGAGCTCCTTTTTAATGAATTGTTTATCACATTTGGTTTTAACAAAAAAAAACTTCATTTCCGGTTTATCTAATCAAAATAGTATCCGTAGTAGGGTAGATAATACCATGATTTCAATTATAAAACAATTAATACAAATGTATTTACTAATTAAAGTGAGATGTTTACAAACATCATTGTCAGTAGCTGAACTTAATAACCTTATTATCCCCTCGCGACGAAAGTCGGGGAGGGGATATAGCGTTCCGTTCGTACGTACGTACTACGTCGTACGTATGTTCACTTTTTGTCAGCGCTCTTGCGACTTCATTTTAGAACGGATTCTGACCAAACTTCATATATAGGTCCAGCATGGGAATACCTCGAACGAGTTCGTGTTTCAGGGTGCCAAGGTCAAGGTCAAGGTCACTGTTACTATTTATAGAAAATCTTTGTCAGCGCTCTTGCGACTTCATTTCTGAACGGATCCTGACCAAACTTCATATATGGGTCCAGCATGGGAATACCTCGAACGAGTTCGTGTTTCAGGGTGCCAAGGTCAAGGTCACTATTACTATTTATAGAAAATCTTTGTCAGCGCTCTTGCGACTTCATTTCTGAACGGATCCTGACCAAACTTCATATATGGGTCCAGCATGGGAATACCTCGAACGAGTTCGTGTTTCAGGGTGCCAAGGTCAAGGTCAAGGTCACTGTTACTATTTATAGAAAATCTTTGTCAGCTCTCTTGCGACTTCATTTTTGAACGGATCCTGACAAAACTTCATATATGGGTCCAGCATGGGAATACCTTGAACGAGTTCGTGTTTCAGGGTGCCAAGGTCAAGGTCAAGGTCAGCGTTACTATTTATAGAAAATCTTTGTCAGCGCTCTTGCGACTTCATTTTTGAACGGATCCTGACCAAACTTCATATATTGGTCCAGCATGGGAATACCTCAAACGAGTTCGTGTTTCAGGGTGCAAAGGTCAAGGTTAAGGTCATGTCTATTGCAGTTCAGTGCAAATGACAACTGATGTTATTTCAATGTCCTGCAATAACCCCACCCCCCCATTTTGCGTCAGAGTTCATGTGTTAGCACGCGAGGGGATTTGTATCGTTTGCGATGCCTTGTTAAAGTTGCATATTATACTCAGAAATATATTACTGTTATATAAGTGAATTATCTTTATTGATGTTTAATACTGAATGCAAAAAAAAAATGAGAAAATTCAAATAATACTGTCCCCAGTTTTTGCCAAAGTATGAACACATAAGTTAAATTAATTTACAATTGCATGTATATATTTCTAAATGCATATTATACATAGTTGAACTCCCTTGAACTTTCTGACAAAACTTTAGCATCTTCTTTTTTTTCTCAATCTCACCACAACCCGACACACACACCCCCACACCCTTTTTTCTCTCTCATCTAAGACCTTCTATGCTCATATTTATAACAGATATAATTTGACATACCCATAATGCATTCTGTAGTTTATTATTAATGAATGGATATGTGTGAGGGATAAATTGTTTATGTATGATATCTTTACATTAATTGTTATAAACTGGGGGGGGGGGGGGGGGTTAAGATCAAATTACAAAAAAAAAAAGAAGTTAACTGTAGCATATATAAATGAAGGTAGATACTGTAAACTGAAGCAAAATCTTTAGTTTTTGGGAAATCCTTGTCTTACAAAGTTGTTGGATTAATGGAATTTACTGACAGATAGATATGAACTTTCATTGTCTTTATATGAGAGGCAATTTTTAAAGTTCAATTTGATGTTATTTCTATATAACAAGGATTTGATCAGAACTTAGTCATCCATCAAAAGATTACATGGCAATGGTGTTGTTACCAGTAGTTAAATAATGTAATTTTTGTTTTGATTAAGAAATATGCTGTTTTAGTTAAAATTGACCAGCCGCCATTATGTGTTATTACATAAGTATGGTCCATTGAGATTGACTATTAATCATCACATGCAATGAATGAGTCAACAATTTAGGAACTGAATGTGGAAGAACATCTCTGCTCGCAACGATCACAAGGGCATTATATATAGGTGTTTCTGACTATGTTTTAATATAAGACTTGACCTGTCCCTTTGCTACGACCGATGGGCTGTAACTGATGGCACGCTAACAATAACATGGTTCACACATGGTTACACGACCGAGCACTGCACACAAAGTATAAAACAATGTAGTGTCAAACATCTCGACCTCCAACCCACTTAAAAATTGTTGTAGGAATACATTTAATTAAAAACTAAGGTAGCAAAACGTCAAAGTTCCTCCCAAGTGTTTACAAATTCAACACTGATGCAGACGATATCAACTGTGGGGATGTCTTTCCAGTTTTATTTATATCGGCCAATATATAGCCCTGACCTGTCGTATTTTCGAAGCGAAGCCTAGCGGAGAGTAGAAAAACTACGGCAGGTAATCCAGTCTAGCAGACGAGCAGCAGACGACAACAAAAAAATTTGGAAGTCCTCTTTATTTTCTGTGCTATATTTGGTAAACTTGTATGCAACTCGAACGGACCGGAGCTGCACTCGTAAAACACCGGAAATATTTTCGTTGAAAATTATACCGTTACGTTTTGAATATAAAAAATTAAGAAATTGTTTGAGATAAATTTTATTAACAAATTCTAACTAGTGTGAAGTCAAACATTTGCATATTTTTAAAATGTTGATATTTTGTTATCTCCCGAGAATGTGACTTTGAATACAGTCTTGCGCAACACTGGATCTTGTTGTGACTTCCTGTTTCCGGTTACTGAGAAAGTTTTGAACTCTAAGTATATTGGGGGAAAAGGGTTGGTTTCCGAGACATCTCTACCATTAAGTTCGCTACGCGAACGGGCTTTGCCCGTTCGAGCTGCGCTCTCTATTAAAACAAACATTAATCACTGATTGTTTTCAACCAATGTAACGTACACATAATGTCATATTTCCAGTGTTGAATTAAATTATGTTATTCAATTCAAAGTTTGTATATGCACGAATAATGCACAATGACATCTTCTTTGTAATATATCTTTAATTATTATTAGCTCACCTGGACCGAAGGTCCGGTGAGCTTATGCCATGGTGCAGCGTCCGGCGTCCGTCTGCTTCAAATCGCTACTAGTCAAAAAGTTCATATTGGATTTTGACCAAATTTGTTCAGAAACATCCTTGGCAGAAGGGGATCAGATTTTGCATAAATGGTGACTCTGAACCCCAAGGGGCCTGAGGGGCGGGGCCCAATAGGGGAAATAGAGGTAATTCCTTAAAATTGCTACTAGTCATAAAGTCATGAAAGGATTTGAACCCAATTTGGTCAGAAACATCCTTTGGGGAAGGGGAACAGATTTTGCATAAATGGTGACTCTGACCCCCAAGGGGCCAAAGGGGCGGGGCCTAATGGGGAAATAGAGGTAATTCCTTCAAATCGCTACTAGTCATAAAGTTTTGAATGGATTTGAACCCAATTTGGTCAGAAACATCCTTTGGGGAAGGGAAACAGATTTTGCATAAATGGTTACTCTGACCCCCAAGGGGCCAAAGGGGCGGGGCCCAATGGGGGAAATAGAGGTAATTCCTTAAAATTGCTACTAGTATTAAAGTTATGAATGGATTTGAACCCAATATGGTCCGAAACATCCTTCAGGGAAGGGGAACAGATTTTGCATAAATGGTTACTCTGACCCCCAAGGGGCCTGAGGGGCGGGGCACAATAGGGGAAATTGAGGCAATTCCTTTAAATCACTACTTTTCATAAAGTTATGAATGGATTTGAACCCAATTTGGTCAGAAACAACCTTTGGGGATGAGGAATAGATTTTGCATTAATGGTGACTCTGACCCCCATGGGGCCAAAGGGGCGGGGCCTAATGGGGAAATAGTGGTAATTCCTTCAAATCGTTACTAGTCATAAAGTTATGAATGGATTTGAACCCAATTTAGTCAGAAGCATTCTTGGGGGAAGGTGAACAGATTTTGCATAAATGGTGACCTTGACACCCAATGGGCCAAAGGAGCGGGGCCCCATATGAGAAATAGAGGTAATTCCTTTAAATCACTACTAGTCATAAAGTTATGAATGGATTTGAACCCAATTTAGTAAGAAACATCCTTTGGGGATGGGGAACAGATTTTGCATAAATGGTGACTCTGACCCCCGAGGGGCCAAAGGGGCGGGGCCCCATATGGGAAATAGAGGTAATTCCTTTAAATCGCTACTTGTCATAAATTTATGAATGGATTTGAACCCAATTTAGTAAGCAACATTCTTTGGGGAAGGGGAACAGAGTTTGCATAAATGGTGATTCTGACCCCCAAGGGGCCAAAGGGGCGGGGCCTAATGGGGAAATAGAGGTAATTCCTTTAAATCGCTACTAGTCATAAATTTATGAATGGATTTGAACCCGATTTGGTAAGAAACATTCTTGGGAGAAGGGGAACAGATTTTGCATAAATGGTGACTGACCCCCGAGGGTCAAAAGGGACGGGGCCCCATATGAGAAATAGAGGTAATTCCTTTAAATCACTACTAGTCATCAAGTTATAAATGCATGTTGTAAACTCAGAGAGTCTGGACTTCATTATTTCTTTAAAGCAGTTGGGATCCACACGCTATAACCATATATAGCATTGTTTGAAGTTAACAAACAAAAGGAATTGAACATGAACATTATTTTGACATTTGGTCAAATCCAACCAGGTGAGCGATACAGGCCCCATGGGCCTCTTGTTTTTTATCCCCCGCGAAACACGTTTGCGGGGGATATTAAATTGGGCTCCGTGTGTCCGAGATTTTTTTCCGGGCTATTATTATTGAACTCCATAACCGTTCAACGCAGATCCTTGAAACTTTCTGTATATATCAGACTAGTGCCCTAGTTGTGCCTTTTGCTGTTGCGGACCTTCCATTTTCGGTATTTTTTCTGTCACCATGGAAACTTAATCAAAAATACCAAATTGCTGTTTCCTTTTGTTTCCGGGCTATAACTCCAAAACTGTTCATCGCAGCTCCTTGAAACTTTCTGAATATATCAGACTAGTTGTGCCTTTTGCTATTGCGGACCTTTCATTTTCGGTATTTTTTCTGTCACCATGAAAACTTAATCAAAAATACCAAATTACTGTTTCCTTAATAACTCTTACTTTGAACTTGAAATATACATGTATTTGGGTTTTCATACCAACTGCGGGGCGCGGGGGATAATGCCAAGCTTTGTGGCTCCTTATTTTTTTTGCATTCAACGACGATATCAAGTAGAATCTCTACAATCCGGGGTGTCAGGTTTGCCCCTGGGGATGGGGTACGCTTTACTATAGTTTATATTGAGAAATCACATTTTTGACTATTATTTGTTGGATTTGTATTGAAATTCATTCTAACCTGGTTAACATAATCAGCTTTGGAAGACAGTTTGATGGTATGCACATGTTGGCCCTGACTGAACCCAAGGGGCTGAGGGGCGGGGCTAAAAAGGGTCAAATTGACTGAAATTTTTAAAATCTTCTTCTCAATGCCCATATAACATAAAATCAAATACTTTTTCTAGATGGAAGGGTCTTATTGTGCTTTACTTAAGTTGTGAACTTCATGACCCTGAGGTCTCGCGTTTGCCCCTTGGGTCAAATTAGATTAACAGAAATATTTCAAATCTCAGGTGACCGTTAAGGCTGATGGGCCTCTTGTTATTTCAAATGTTGTTTTCAACTTAATCAGTAACATAGAATACTGTATATTTGATGAAAATTTTATTTTTCAATGTCTGAAATATATACAGGCCTCAGACCACAATTATACTTCCGGGTCGTTGTACACGAGTGTAGTATATTGAAATTTCAGGACTGTTGCTAAATATTTTTTCCTGACTAAGCTGTTCAAGATATGGGCATAATTGTGGTTTAGATTTTTAGTGCAATATTTATTCTAGTGATAGAATTTTGTTTTGACACCATTTCCCTGTTTGTTTGTTTTGGCAGGACACAGGGAGTTATACTAGGCTTTAGGAGTAATATTTTGTGAGTTTTGCCATAATATAGTGGGGTAGTTACACTTAAATATAAATATCTTTCTTAAATGCTGGTCATGAGGTACTTTCCAGCTCACTGTAGGTTCAGCTTGAATAGTTCTATAACATGATATGAAAACCAGATTTTTTGCAAAATTCTGAAATATTTCAATTTTGATTTTTCTTTAGAAGAATAAAGAGGGAAATTAATTGTGGTCTGAGGTCTGCATAACAAACTGATTGTATTATCTCTAATTGGAGAGTTCCATCAAAGGGACATAATCATGATACACAATATCATCTCCCACCCTTAAAGGAAAATAAAGATAAATTTAAGCAAAATTTCAAAGTTTTAAACTTAAATCTGTAACTTATAGGAACTCAATTTAGACTAAAGTTATCCAGAATAATGAATTAAACTTAAAAAATAACAGTCACATAATCACAATCAGTTCTCTTAACCAGTTCTGGTTACACGGTTACCTAAGAAATGAGATATTATATCTCTTCTATGAGTCTACCTGGTTTCTTGATTTTTCTACTCGATTTTTTCAGAACTCTTTCAAATTCACCATTCGCAGGGCCGACATCCTCGGATTTGCTATCAAAGTTTGTACATGAACCGATCTGATTGTTATCAACAATGTTGGCAAATGTACCACTTCGTGATCCATACACTTCAGGATATCCTTGCAATTTTTATGGAGGCGTTTACGCCTGCCATATTACAATCACCTACGAGTTGTGACGTCACAATCTCTCACTTTCATTTTCGTTATATTTCCTTTCACAGTTCCTTTTGTAGTTTTTCTTTTTTGGGGTTTT
>NW_022981482.1:0-8568 GCF_902652985.1 Pecten maximus
ACGTCACATATCGCGTACGCTGTGGGCGAAAAGGGAAGCTACAAGTAATTCATGTAGACCGCATGAAGCCAAAAAAAGTTCAGATGCTCAGGAATGAGAATGCAGAGGATTTTGCAAAAGTTAAAGAGCAACAGACTCAGGTTGACGAGAGTTGTTTCGAGAGCAAGCAAGTTGATGACAGTAGAAGTGATTGGTGTGAGGAGAGTGCTACTTTCAAAGAGAGTGAAAACGAGTCTGGGAGAGACCTTAAGAATATTAGTTCTAAGAATATAGAAACTAACCCAAAACAGGGTCGCAGACATAGGAAAGCACCTGCCAAACACTCTGACTATATTTTGTACTAGTCTATGTCTTGAGATGTTTTATCATAAAATACCTGTATCACATGAAGAAGATGCCCACAACATTTGGACGGACCTCACTTAAACGAAGTGTCCGTACACTAGTGTTTCAACACTGCTGGATTAATAAAGAAAGTTTATTTGTTTTGTAAATAATTGTTTTCCCTTTGGTTCTTTGATTTCGTTCTAACATAATTAAGAAGCATGGAAGCTTCAACCTCGAAGGCGTGGGTAGTGTAATGAAAATAGATAACACATACCGATCAGGCATCGTTGTGTATTGTTTACATGTGTTCATCCGGGTCCTGAACTATTCTCGTGCATTCTCCCGCACGCTTGATTATGTAATCCTACCCTTGCATGTAAAACACTTGAATGACTCAGATGGTCTATATCGGAGGGTATAAAAGCCGGCTCTGACAGAACACAAACACTCTGATTTCGGCATCCAAACTGTACAGACAGTTCTAGCGGAGAGACCCTAAGAAAGGTAGCTAGTTATGGAAAGATAGATGTGACCACGGTCTTCTCCTTGATCCATCAACTAATCGTTTTAACACAGAGTGTTTGGCAGAGGCTGATAGGTTAGCGACTACAATTTAGTTGGCGACTACAAGCAGGTAGTCGACGGTCAAGTCAGCAACTAGAACGAATATTCATACCCTGCCTACACTGCTCTCCGGCAGGGTATGAAGTCCCTCCCATTGCCGATAGTGTAGCAAGCCCCGATGTGATTCACATCGGGCAGTATTAGCAGTGGTAAAAATTTTCTAGGATAAAAAAACACATGTAAATTGATGATTCTGGTATCTATTATGAATATTCAAGCAACAAACCTGCACATTACTTCAAATGTTTGACAATAAATAGTAAAATCCAAAACGAGCAAGACACACGGAGATATCAGTTCAAACATACCGCCATCTTTGATACAAGTGTAAAGGTCAATTTCCTTATAAGGAAATCAAAATAAATTGATGCTAATGAGGTTTCCCGCGAGATTTCAACAGAAAAACAGATTCGGAGTAATATATCTCGGTAAGGAAGGTCAATTCATTCTGAAATTATTTAATTACGCAAAGTAAGATTCGCTTTCTTCACAAGAGTTACAAAAGAGTGGTTAAATATCTCTGATTATGTATTTATTTATCGTAGTAGCTTCATCCATATATGGATCACGGGTTCCATATTTGGGTTAGAATCCTCGCGAGAGTTCTTCGAGAAGTATCATGGCGGATGACGGAGACAACTCCGAGCAGTACGATATCAGAATATGCGAATTAAAGATTTCTAGATTAGACGGTAGGCTAATACATTGCAAAATTGAATTAGAAATGTTTAATTATACGAACTATTACTCCAAAGTTAAACGATATCCGCTATTTGTAGCATGTTCAAGGTTCACTGTTTTGCTACATTACGAGCAATGGGAGGGAATCGTAGCTCTGACGACGACCATCTGTCAGAAATTGTCCGTCCGTCGTCCAGAGCTACGTTATCGCAGCTAGTCAGCAACTACAAGGTAGTCGGCGGGCATGTCAGCGACCATACTATAAGTAGTGTTGGTGGTCAGCAGCAAACACCAGGGGTTAGGTGGCCGATGAAAATACATAGGAACAGTCAGAGCGTATAATCATGTTCGATTACACATATTGCTAGTCACTGAATCCCCGTAGCCGTATAGTCAGCGGTCACACACAGACCGGCGACCAGTAATTATAACTAGCCGTTGTGAGTGGTACGGGACGAGTTATAGTATTAAGATTAAGTGTCAGCGGTCAGACAGACCACTGTATATACACTATATATATAAAACTTATATTTTAGGTGTTATATGTTCTCGTTAAATGTTAAAGGCTACCAAATAGTAGTAATATTTGTATATATTTGCATCTGTAGACTAGTCACTAACCAGGATCTATTAGAGGTAGTGACGAACCCATTTGTAAACGTCACATTGCTAACAGATACTCTAGTATAAGAGAAATGATAACTAATCCGTTTGATCTACATAGATCTGGAGGCTTTGATACCGACATAAAACAATTATGTGAACTAACTTATATTATTAATATTAACAGTCACAGTCATGTAAATCAGTGTCGTTGGTTTTATTAATTTGTTTTTGAATAGCAGAAGAAAATACACTATTACAGAAAGATACCGAATCAATTATAGTGACATTGTGTCATACAGTCTAAACTTAGATTTACGTAAACACATTTACATGTTAAAATATACTATCGATAATAATACTGTCGATAGGGGAACTATCTGACACAGGGACATTCGGTTCATAACTGGTCTGATATCATGATAACCTGATTTATAGGCGACAGTGCGGAGATAATTTAGGGAGCAGCATTGGCTGTCAACAACTTTTCGAAAACACCACAAATAATACTGGAACAAAACGTGACCTTGACCTCAACATTGCCGAGATAACTTACCGAAAACAGTACCAAAAACACCAGGACAAAACTCGCCGCCATCATGGAATATTGCTATGTGATGGTAGTCTACAGATCCCCTTATCAGCTCTACTGTAGGAACTATGACAACTGTTTGACATTGGTGCTTATCAGGTCGTGTCCATTAACTATTCCGTCTGTGGATTCTTATGACGTAATTATGACGTAACTTCCTCTTGTGACCTGTAATACGACAATGTCATTGATATCGTAGGATATAATAACAATACTGTGACGTCATCAATAAAGTATCGTCGAAATTCTTCTGTTATGTAGTTTAGTTTAACTTATTGACGCATTAATCTTACTTGAACTCTGTCTGAGAGTAAGCACTGTCTGAGAGTAAGCTCTGTCCGAGAGTAATCTCTGTCTGAGAGTAAGCTCTGTCCGAGAGTAAGCTCTGTCCGAGAGTAAGCTCTGTCCGAGAGCAAGCTCTGTCTGAGAGTAAGCTCTGTCCGAGAGTAAGCTCTGTCCGAGAGTAATCTCTGTCTGAGAGTAAGCTCTGTCTGAGAGTAAGCTGTCTGAGAGTAAGCTGTCTGAGATTAAGCTCTGTCCGAGAGTAAGCTCTGTCTGAGAGTAAGCTGTCTGAGAGTAAGCTCTGTCCGAGAGTAAGCTCTATCCGAGAGTAAGCTCTGTCCGAGAGTAAGATAGTTATCCACAGAAATGTTCATTCGATTCTTTATTTCCTCCAAAATAATGAAAAGTACAATGAACAAGAAAAATGAATTAAGTGCAGATAAATAGTTGCAAATTAAAAAGTGCAGACATACATACACATATATATTGGATCATTAATAACATTTATTATGAATGGGAAGCCATAAATTCGTCAAGGATGACCTGGTCTAAAATTACATACTTTTAAACAGTTATATAAATGACAGTGTTTTGAAAATTTAACGAACATACAACATTTACTGAAAGGTCATAGTATGTGCCTTTTCAGAAAAATAGGCAATCTTCAGTGATGGATAGAATGGACATTAGATTGAACATCTCTGTCTGCTTGATCGAAGGCCGCATATCTGTTGACAAAATTCAACGTATCTCGCAAATTAGCTATATTTGACTCTCTACAGTCTTATAAACAGTGAGCAACTGCATCCTCATAAAAACCGTGACGAAGTGTACATAAAAGCTTACAATCTGGAGGAGTTATCCACATTTTAACAACAGTTTTGCACGTCCTGTAAAACTAAATTACTGTTTTGAAAAAGACCAGACGATAGACATCATAGCGTGATGTAGAGTTCGGAATCTTATAAAATCCGAAGAACAATGCAGACGAAATTGCCAGCCAATTGATTCTTTACCTGACAAAACATATATTACCAAAGTTTCTGTCTGGGAGTAAGATAGTTATCCAAATAAATGTTTTGGAGTGTTCATTCTAGAATTCACAATTCAGAACTGTACAGAAAACCAGTTTTATAGTGTCGGGAATATCCATATTCATATCCCTTAGAAACGTTCGAGAGAGTGTTTTCTTTCAAATCTGTGAACATTTGTGAGCATTTGCTTGAGGAAAGTAACTGACATTTGTTAAAATACCCCATGTTTGTAATCCTTTCATAAAACGAGACTATCAGAATGTTGACTATAAAGAGATCACGGAAGGAATTTCGTTGTGAACAGAGCAGAGGAAAATTCTACTATTTCTGATGTTCGAGCTTGTATAGACTTGTACATAAACAGTAGATTTCTCCCATATTGAATCAAATGAACTTTACAATCGTTTGCAAGTCCACTTTGTGAACTCGACATTTTTCAATGACTCATCGTATGTAAATCTACCTGTGAAAACTACACTTATCATTGGCCGATTGTATGCAGTTCATTGAAACAAAGTATAATTAGATTCAGAGTTTTCCCGGTTTTGTTTTCTACCCATGTGGTGAATTCTTGCCAAAATTTTGTAACAAGAGTACATTCCCAAAACAAGTGGATTATTGATTCTATATTTGCTTTACAAAATGAGCATACAGGCGAGTTAATTACACCTATCATACGCAGGTATTTGTTTGTGCTAATGATTCTGTGAGTAATTCGGTATTGGAACCATTGAAGTGTTGAGTCCGAGGTTAACTTAAATATTATAAAGTTAATCTATCAGCCACATTACACAATGAGATAATATGAAATCGTGATGAACACTTTCATTCTATACGATTGCACGATTTAATGTATTGGGACGAAACTGCATCTGAGGTATACTTCATGTATTGATAAGCGAATTTTTATTAAGCGTATGAAAAAGTGTAATTGTTGCAATTAAATATACACCAATATTATGTATTGCTACATGTATGCATATGTATGGAAGAAAATAAAAAATTCCCCCCCCCCCCCCCCAAAAAAGTATAATTAGATTCTCAGAAAGGGATAACAGTAACTTGATTTATTCAGGACAGTGTTATTGCTGACCCATTTTGTATTCTAATCATAGGCCATCATATCAAGCCTCATTTTTTGATTAAATAACTTTTAATTGAATGTACATGAACTGCATACATGATGTAAAAACAAAAGCAAAAACAAAAAAACAAAAACAAAAAATAAATCTAGTAATTAGTAGTATTATAGTAAATGATAATAGTATTGTATATGTGGTGATATAACAACAAAATGAAGTTTACAAAATTACATATATTGTTAATTAAGTTTCTAGTACGGTGCTTAATTTTTTTTACAAAACAAAGAAGACTGTTTTATCCAAACACAACCATACAGAATACCTTTGAGACAAGAAAGAAGGTACAAAAAGCACACAACTGATTAATATTTTATATTTACATTTGGAGCCTTATTAATATCTTGGCGCCGCAGTCTTCCATTGCCTCAGTGTTAATATTAGATCTATCTATTAACGGATAGATGCAGTCAAGATCAAATGACGTGATCGTTACACCATTTTGTTCAACTTCATGGAAAGGTTTCGCTACACGCTACTAATTAATCAAAAGCCCACACAGTAACAGTATTTACGTAACATTAGCTAGTTGATGCAAATCTTGAGAGTATAAGGTAAGCATGATTTTAAACAATACAACGGTATGCTATAGACAGTTACTCGTTACTAGTTTCATTCTTCAAATTAATCGGTATTCAAGTAATTTCTCGATTGTATTCATCGATCATATTTTACGAAAATTATAATCGTCCCGAAGACTGCATGCGATTAATGCGATTTCGACGAATAAACACACTGATTTCGACGGATAGACACATTGGTTTCGACGGATAGACACACTGATTTCGACGGATAGACACACTGATTTCGACGGATAAACACACTGATTTCGTCGGAAAGACACATTGGTTTCGACGGATTAACACACTGATTTCGACGGATAAACTCTGATTTCGACGGATAAACACACTGATTTCGACGGATAAACACTCTGATTTCGACGGATTAACACACTGATTTCGACGGATAGACACATTGGTTTCGACGGATTAACACACTGATTTCGACGGATAAACACTCTGATTTCGACGGATTAACACACTGATTTCGACGGAGAGACACACTGATTTCGACGGATAAACACACTGATTTCGACGGATTAACACACTGATTTCGACGGATAAACACTCTGATTTCGACGAATAAACACACTGATTTCGACGGATAGACACATTGGTTTCGACGGATAAACACACTGATTTCGACGGATAGACACTCTGATTTCGACGGATAAACACTCTGATTTCGACGGATAAACACACTGATTTCGACGGAGAGACACACTGATTTCGACGGTTAAACACACTGATTTCTTCGGATAGACACATTGGTTTCGACGAATAAACACACTGATTTCGACGGATAAACACACTGATTTCGACGGATAAAGTAAACACTCTGATTTCGACGGATAAACACACTGATTTCGACGGATAAACACATTGATTTCGACGGATAAACACTCTGATTTCGACGGATAAACACTGATTTCGACGGATAAACACACTGATTTCGACGGATAAACACACTGATTTCGTCGGAAAGACACATTGGTTTCGACGGATTAACACACTGATTTCGACGGATAAACTCTGATTTCGACGGATAAACACACTGATTTCGACGGATAAACACACTGATTTCGACGGATAGACACATTGGTTTCGACGGATTAACAGACTGATTTCGACGGATAAACACTCTGATTTCGACGGATTAACACACTGATTTCGACGGAGAGACACACTGATTTCGACGGATAAACACACTGATTTCGACGGATTAACACACTGATTTCGACGGATAAACACTCTGATTTCGACGAATAAACACACTGATTTCGACGGATAGACACATTGGTTTCGACGGATAAACACACTGATTTCGACGGATAGACACTCTGATTTCGACGGATAAACACTCTGATTTCGACGGATAAACACACTGATTTCGACGGAGAGACACACTGATTTCGACGGTTAAACACACTGATTTCTTCGGATAGACACATTGGTTTCGACGAATAAACACACTGATTTCGACGGATAAACACACTGATTTCGACGGATAAAGTAAACACTCTGATTTCGACGGATAAACACACTGATTTCGACGGATAAACACATTGATTTCGACGGATAAACACTCTGATTTCGACGGATAAACACTGATTTCGACGGATAAACACACTGATTTCGACGGATAAACACACTGATTTCGACGGATAAACACACTGATTTCGGTATATACTTATTTATTGTATGCAGATACTAATTTTATAAACTAGGGTCATCTTGATTTAATTTGAATAGCATCCACAATCCGTGTATCTACTTTCGAAAAAAAGTTCAAATATGACCGGTATGAATCTGCAATGTTGTAATACGGTATTAAAATAATGATACGCGACATTACTAATGAAATGATGTCTCGATCACCATGGTAACGGAGTGACCCCTAGCGTCATATAGTGACGTAACAACTGTGTAATGCGGTTCTCGTATTAAATTGTGTGTAATCTGTACACTCTCTTTAATTACGTCCGTAATTTCTGAAAGTGGACATAATTTATGTATGATAATAGTGTTATCTCCGTTGTCTTGTTTATAATGGCCACCATCCAGAGATAACGTGTGACACCTTCATAATGATACTCATATCAAAGTTGTGTTGTTTATAATGGCCACCATCCCAAGATCACGTGTGACACCTTCACAATGATACTCATATCAAGTTGTGATGTTTGACATGTTATAGGATGCCTTCTAATATCAAACATTTCACTTCCTGTACATGAACAGTAAACTTTTTAATTAATTGTAACTGTATATGAAATAATGTCGGTTTTATATCTACCGTACATACGTCATATGTCGGGTACTTAGCGGATGATAATATCTGGAGCGTATTTGCGTTATAAGTTTGAATCCAAGTTATCTTTAACGCCTGGACTGATGATCAGACAACCGACCAACCCCCACCCACCCACTCATGAGAACAACACTGGACGTATTCTGAAACAGTGTGAAAAGTTTCAGAATTTTGTGTGCAATCACTGTGTTTTGGGCCCCATTTGACCTTATTAAGACGTGAGGTTGCACATGTAGAACAAACGTGCTACTTCCTTGTATGGCATCTTCAGACTGAATAAGTAAAAAAATATATGTAAAGTTGAAATTAAACTGGAGAGAAAAAAAGCAAAATAACAAAAACAAAAACTTTAGGTCCTGTAACCCTCTCTAGTTTAGGTCCTGTAACCCTCGCTAGTTAAAGTCCTGTAACCCTC
>NW_022981483.1:0-7500 GCF_902652985.1 Pecten maximus
GTTTAAATTCGAGAAGGAATAGGTCAAATTCCGGATATAATTGGTTGGACGATGTTTTATTAGAATGCACCCGATTACAAAACGGCACGTTCATACTTAGACAATTTGGATTGTCTGAATAATATGCATATTATGAAAGTTAATCAATGTTTATATTGCAGAATATATAAGAAAGGCAAATGACTATAACAATAGTTTTAAACAGTATTTTCACATGTACAACTACACTTTATGATCGGCCTACATTTTGTTACATCCGGTGAAGCTTCGTCATGTGGATGGGGCCAATAGTCCGATACGGAATATTTTACACATCAAATAATATTAAAGGCTGTGAAGATGTTTTGTTTCAATATCAATTACAATTGATCAGATGATACTGGTCGTATTTCCGACATCGCTGTTGTCTAAAAAAACATCAAGGCTTCTTTACGAAAACAACCCCTTTTGGGCCTCATTTAAATTAAATGCGAAACTCAGGCTTCTAGCTCTACTTGCATTGAGAAGATAAACGAACCGACGCGCTTCAATGAAGTGTGGCATTGTTTCATAATTGTCGTGTTGATTATACACTAGGCCTTCCGTCATAATGCCCCCTTGGGATATATATTGGATACCTGTACAAATCACCTACGTAGGTCCCGAGACAATAAGGCTTCACACAATACCCGTCACAGTTGTTGTTTCACGGTTGACTGGCCTGACCTCGTGTCATAATCGCTCAGGTAAGGCCGGTTTTCAGAAGTAATTTTTGGTATATTTTAACAGGAACCGGACACAAAATCAGTCCGGTGTTCGGAATTCAGAGGGATCGGTATTTGGAAGTTTTTTAATACTATAATAAAGAAGGACTAATTCCGTACAATGACAATTCGTTCGGTATTCAGAGGTGTTCGGTTTTTAGAAGGTTCGGTTTTCGGAAGTTGCACTGTATATTCAAAAGATTTATAACTTCATGTAGATAAAATCGATAGAAAATGATAAGTTAATAAATTCTTCACTACTTGTGTACCATTCTGTAACACAATGATATATTATCGCCCTGTTATCACCACTAAGTACTGTATCCTATCATATCATTGTATATATCATAAACACCGGGGCTATTTCCTATCATAAAATATAAAATAGTAAAAATATAACTCCAGCTGATTCAAAAATAGCTGTTTGAATAAGAGTTATGTTTTCCCTTTGTGCGTTGTGTATTCTGATAAGACTGGTAGTTCCGGTGTGTATGACCACACTATAATGTAGAGCCAATGTATTGTGAAGATAGCTGTTCTTGTTATGACGTTTAACAATTTATCTAGGTTTACTTAGAAATGTAATAACGATATCCTTAATACAAACATCACAAAGACCGAGACGATGTGTAAACATTAACGGTCAATAGTGAGAATTACATTCTCTTTAATGTCAAATAATGTTTAATATTTGTTCGCGAGATGTAAAGATGGCCGATTACAATTACTACTTAAAGGGAACAACCAACCAATTGAAAAAACATATTTTTGAAACAGCCCCTGTGTATAGAAAGTTGAGCCAAGGATAAAATGTCTGGCAGCCACTGATTGGTCAGTATGTTATGAAGCGAGAAAATAGATATGTAGCCTGATAGGTAACTATCAATAAGAAATGTTGATATTAATTTCGTAAGTCCGATTGATTTTTTTCCCAAAAGTTCAGGTAATAATAATTAACAGGTAAACATTTAAGATTTTTGAGAATTTTTACTGCGAAATTCACCCATTTTCAAAATGGCTACCCTGGAGAAAATTTGAGCTGAAGGACCCAACTTTTTTTTTTATTAGGTGTTATATCAGACCCTAAACTTTTGTTATAAACCATAATTGTCATATTGAATTCAAGAATTTGAATGAAATACTCCAAAACGTTAACACTAAAGTCTATGGGAAAACAATTGGTTGGTTGGTCTCTCTTAAAGGGACATTTCTTCGTTCGGACATCAGAAACATTTACAATTTCTATTGATGAAATCTATGTCCGAACGATGATTATATGAGTGTTTGTGCCTAAAGTTATGAAATTAACGCCGAAATGTACAGGGAAAGGTGTAGTGTAGAAAAATACCGCTTGTTTTACAGTAATTAGTGATACTGCGGGCCGAATTCAGAATTTTCAGGACATAATACTCGAAGAACTTTGGTTTATCCTGAGAGTAAAACTGCCTTAATGACTGTAGAGATTATAACTTTTACTATTTGGAAAAAATACATAGTTTCCAGTAAATTTAATTTTGACGACCTAAACTTAATTCAAACGAAGAAATGCCCCTTGAACAGCAATTGTTATTGTCTCGTGACGGAGTTCCACGTTTATGGGTCTATTTCTTTGTAAGTAAGAAGATTTTTGAAAAGGAAAAATGTAATGTCTATGTTTACTATAATGATGATAACCGGTAAATGTTTTGTTTTTCTTTGTCCCGATGGAAAACAGTATCTCCTCCCAACCACTAGTACAACTTTAACCCTAACCTTCGGTGTTGAGACAACAGTGAAATATTAGTAATATTAGCAGTATACCCTTAGTGCCTGATCATTTGAATAGAGAGCATCACATACATAAACCAGGAAGAAGGATTTATCATGACAATCGCAAACTTCGACTATTTTTCGTCTAGATGTATCCCTCAAAACCCCGTGGCGTAACTTGTCCCGTCAGCAGCTGTTATCGATTACGGTTGTCGTTATATTGAGAACAAGCTTTAGGGTATCGAATGAACTATGACACGTAAACATTATAGGGTGAGGAACCAGAGTTACATCATCAAACTTACGATAACTTTGTTGTAACTTGTCAACGTAAGTTACGTTGCGTAAAAAGGATGAGGACACTTTGATAAAAAGCCCTTGATTTAATACATTATAGATAATCCACATTTAGATAATAAGAATACTGTACTAATAATGAACGTCAGCCTAAAGTATCATAGCTTTATATATCTCGTTCTGAATTCAGTAAATTAAAATTCTGAACTTAACGAATATTTGATAATTGGTCGCCTGGTTTATAATAGTTTGTATTTCGAAACAAATATATTCGACTGAAAAAGGAAACAGTGATTCGAATGAAAATCAGAAATCGATGATATATCATAGAGTTGATGTTAAAGGGGTTTTAGACAGTAACACATTTTCGTGATAACAGTCTAATTTGAATAAAGAGAAATTATATTTAATTGTATTTTAAACTAACCATGATAAAATCACGCGTGTTGAATGTCCTAAAATGGCGGTGATTAACAAGTTCCCATTCAGTCTTAAATGTGCTTATTCATTAAACACATACATCAGAACTTCAATCTGGTGTTGACAGTTATAGACACGAAATTGACATTTGTATTTAAAAACGTGACTTAAGGTTTAGAAATCAGTATAATCATCACAGGAACCTTGGTCGTATATGTTTACAAACAAACTAAACCATGATGATTTTCAAACTTTTGTAAGTCTAAATGTAATTTACACGTGTACGTTGGGTTTATATTATTGCTGTTTTCTAATCGATCAAATCACCAAACGTAGCTCAGCACGAACGGATTTTGTACTCATTGTACTAAAGAGGTTTGGAAGTAAAGAATAATATGCGTTCCCGAAGAGTGAAAATTTGACGACACCCATACGGTGACTGATTTGTGCCATTTCGTCCTTTCATCTTTTCGCCCCGAAAAGACGAAAATTAACGAACCTTAAATTTTGACTTCTCGCCCCAAAAATTGGAGATCTCGATGTCGATCTCTACCAACTCCTGTTAGCAGTATAGACAACTATCATTGATTTCATGCTGCTTTATACTATTTACATTTTAACTCATTACAATGCTGTAGATAAAACTAAATGACATATTCATGTATTGTGGTTTCTATATATGATGTTTTGTGCTTTATAAAATTGAAATGGAACTGAGATCTATGCCAGTTATTGACATAAATGGATAAAGAGTTCCTGATCACAAGGTTAAACGCATGTTGTGTCTTTACTTTGTGTTAAAACTAAATATAAATACGTAACTAAAAGGAAACAATTAGATTCGACCGAAAATCAGAAATCGATGGAATGTAACAATATTGATGTTAAAAGCCTGTTAACAAGGTGGACGTTTATTGATAGTTAATATTGAAGTAGCAAACAATTTCTATACGCTGGTCAATATGTATGCTCCAAATGATGAAAAGTTGAGAAATGTATTTTTCAAAAATGTTAAAAAATTGGTTGCTGATTTTGCTCAAGGTACTATTATTGCTGGAGGTGATTGTAATGAAGTGCTTGAACAAGCAGATAGAATTTCTAGGAATAATAAGGAAAAAGCCAGAGGAGCCCAGGTAAGATCTAGGGTAGCATGGATTGAAAAAGGAGAAAGGAATACGAAATATTTTTTAGGTATTGAAAGACAGAGACAAGCAAAAAAGAATATAACTAGTATTAAGATTGGTGACGATGATATTGTTAACGATCCAGAGAACATATTGAAGGAAATCGAGACTTTTTATTCAAAGCTTTATAGTAGTGACGGCATTGATAAAAGGGAGGTAACTGCGTACATTGATAACTGTGAAGTTCAGTATACGTTATCCGAGGAGGAAAATGTTACATGTGAAGGTGAGCTGAAATTAGAGAAATGTACAGCAGCAGTTAAAAACTTTAAGCCCAACAAAAGTCCAGGTAGTGATGGTCTTTCTGGTGAGTTTTATAAAACTTTCTGGGATGATATCTCAGATATTGTGCTAGGCTCGCTCAATGACGGATACAGGAAAGGTGAGTTAAGCAATACACAGAAGCTTGGAGTCGTAACACTTATTTATAAAAAGAATGACCCACTATTGTTACAAAATTGGAGACCGATTACACTGTTAAACTTAGATTACAAAATAGCTGCATACGTTTTGGCTTCACGACTTAAACCCTTGATGAAAAAACTGGTAAGTACAGATCAAAATGGATATATAAAAGACAGATTTATAGGGTATAATATAAGGCAAATTCAAGACGTTATAGATTATTCGGAGAAATTCAATATTGACTCTTGTCTACTCTTTTTAGATTTTACTAAAGCATTTGATACGATAGAGTGGGATTTTATGTTTAGCTGTTTGGACAAATTTGGTTTTGGTCGTTCTTTCATCAAATGGGTTAAGGTGTTATATACCAATATCAAAGGCTGCGTTAAAAACAATAACTGGTTGACCGGAAGTTACGTTGTGTCACGTGGTATCAGACAGGGGTGCCCTCTATCGTGTTTAATTTTTGTACTAGCTGCTGAATTACTAGCTCAAAAAATAAGAACAGATGTTCATATAAGTGGTATCAGTATTCGAAATAGGAATATGAAAATCTCCCAACTAGCAGATGACACTACTTTATTTATGAGGTATAGGGACATCAGAAGAGTGTTATCAATCGTTGAGCAGTTCGGAAAAGTGTCTGGTCTACAATTAAATAAATCTAAGACCGAAGGTTTGTATTTAGGCTGTAACAAAAACAAAGATAATATGTTTATGGGTATTAATTGGGTGAAGCAAGTTAAGTCGTTGGGAATGTACTTCGGCACAAACTCAAAGGTAAGTTCCAATCTTAATTGGGCAGATAAAATTACAAGCATTGATGAACTAATCAAAAACTGGAAAAAAAGAAAATTGACCATTATAGGAAAATCTGTCGTTGTTCAAGCTATAATATTACCACAGATAACCTACTTAGCAAGTGTCCAATACGTAAGTAAAGAACAAATAAAGGAGCTTGAAAGGAAAATATATTGTTTTATCTGGAACAATGGGCCGGAGCGTGTTAAACGTAGTGTTATGATAAGTGATAAATCGGAAGGCGGTTTATTAATACGGGATGTTGAATCCCATATTGATGTTTTAAATGTAGCCTGGATACAAAGGTTAGTATCTCCTGTAGACGCCTGTTGGAAGGTGATTCCAAATTATTATTTGGAAAAGCTTGGTGGCGCCACTGTGTTGTTTCGTATGTCCCCAGGACACATACGCAACCTTCCAAAAAACGATGTACCATATTTTTATATTAACATCCTACAATCATGGTTGAAACTTAGAGAAAATAACGCGCCGATCGTTGATTATAACTTTACAGATATTTGTCGAGAGATCATTTGGGGAAATAAACACATCAAACTTAACGGAAGGTCGCTAATTTTTAAGACCTGGATTGAGTCCAGGTTAATTTTTATCAACGATATAATTGATAATGATAGTATAAATGAAATAAAAATTTACCAACAATTAAAAGAAACGAGAGACTGGATAAGTGAGGTAAGTCAGGTAAAGAAAGCTATTCCTAAAGAATGGAAGGACAAAATCAAGGGAGATAATGCACGGGTAAATGTACAAACTGACTCTGATTTATTAGTCTTTGATAAAGGAGTGGGTGTAAAACTTGATCAGGTAAATAATAAGTTTCTTTACTTAGCATTTATAAGAAAAAAGAAATCAGAGTCATACTGCAGAGGTATGTGGGAAGATTTGTTTCAGTTAGAAAGCAGTGGTTTGATTTTTCATGAATTATTTGAATTTATCAATGATATCTTAATAGAGAATAACGAAAAAAATTTCAAATGGAAGCTATTCCATAATATTCTTCCAAATGGAATCTTACTTAAAAGATGGAATATTATTGATAATGATGAATGTTGTATATGTAAAGTTAAGGATAATTATAAACACTATTTTATTGAATGTCAATGTGTAGACCCATTGTGGAATTTGATACATGATCTTTTACAAAAACATAATTACAATGTTCAGCTAAGAAATATGTATTACATCGTGATAGGATATAAGATTGTTGATAAGAAGTACAAAGAATTTAACATTCTTATGTCCCTGATTGGTTATACAATATATAAACACTACCACATCTCTAATAGAAGGGTAGACAGTTGTTCAATTGTGTCTTTATTCATCCTTTTTTATATTACAAGTACATGAAATACATAGAAAAAAAACCCATCAATTATAGATACAGTTTTACAGCAGCACAATATCATTTTTGAGAAGAGCATCAAGGGTGACAATGAGTTGGTATACATAATGGCAACATTTTAGAAAATGCGTACATGTATATATATTGAAACAATGTTTAATGGCTAATAGAAATAAAGTAAGTATTGAACAATTTTGATAAATATGTACCATTGCTGAATTATATATAGCTTACAGTATTAAGAGGTTGATAAGTGTACATATATATGTATAGTAAGGTGACCATCATTTGTATAAACTGGTGTTGCATAGTATAGAATATATATACTGGTTTTAAGAAACAGCAGAAATGCAAGCTACCTGAGTATTATTTTGAGACTTGTCTCCCTTTGATTAAAAGCTATATCTGGATCTGTATATAATATAAAAAAGGCTAATGAAAGTAGTTATTGTTAATTATTGATTTTATGGCATGTACTTATATAAGGCAGTTAGTGAATATAGTAATAAAACAAGAAATAAAGGATTTTTTTTCTTAT
>NW_022981484.1:0-8499 GCF_902652985.1 Pecten maximus
GCGGACCCAACACCCGGGCCCCCGGAATACACAATAAAAAAAAGCTACATACTGGCGTTAGTTAACCGGGTTTGGATTCTCCACCATGTTATGTCAATGTGGGAGGTGAGTGGGGAACTCGCTTATGATTCACATCATCAGAGACCTATATACAACGCAAACACATGTTTTCTGTTCCATGTCCTTGTATTGACTGACAAATATATCTTTTTTTATTTAGAGAATTCTAGCAAGGAGGATAACTCAGACAATACGAGTTACAAATTATCTCCCCCTAGACCACACTGTTACAATTATGTAATCTCATCACACCCATACTACCATATACATGTACACAACAACATAGACGGGAAGAAACTATCAAAGTAGCTATTAGTTCTGCATAAAGGTGGGTTAAAAAGTCTGATGTGTCGGAGAGGATAAGTATTATCATTAGGATTGTTAGTAAATGGAATCAATATATCTTGTAAATATTGCGGTGCGAGTCCATGCATTAGTTTATACATCATAATATGTTTATGTTTCATTCTTCTGGCAGCCAGAGTTTCCCAACCAAGTTCCGTATACAGTTTAATATGTGAAGTGCCAGAGCGAAGGCCTGTGATGATTCTTGCTGCTTCTAATTGTATTGATTCCAGAAGATCGGCAGATTGTTGTGTGCAGTTATCCCAAACAATGTCAGCGTATTCTAATATTGGCCTAATAAAAGCAGTGTAAATTTTGATTAATGTTTTTCGATTGACTTTTGTTTTTATGTATCGAAGAATGTTAAGTCTGCTGTATGCTTTTTCATATATGTTCTGAATATGTTGTCTCCATGATGCATCATCTTTAAGGGTGAGCCCTAGGTGTGTATGTGATGTAGTGTCAGTAATCTGGCTGTTTTGAAAAGTTAATGTTGGGTGATTTGTGTCTTGTTTCCTTGAAAATATGACTGATTTAGTTTTATTGGGGTTAAATTTGATGTCCCATATGTTTGCCCATTCACTAATGTTAATAAGGTCTGAGGTTAGTGCTTGTGCAGCTTGAGCGGGGTTTTCATCAATGATTACGTAAAGGGAAGTGTCATCTGCAAAAAGCTTAATATTAGTATTAACATTTTCTGTGATATCATTTATGTAAAGAAGAAAGAGAAGTGGGCCAAGAACAGATCCCTGAGGAACCCCTGCATTAATAACCTTGAATTGAGAGAAATAACCTTCAGTGCTAACTCTTTGCAATCTATCTGTAAGATAACTTTGAATCCAGACAAGTAAATTTCCATCAATTCCATAATTTTTTAGTTTTTGAAGAAGACCTTGGTGCCAAACTCGGTCAAAGGCTTTACTGATGTCACAAAATACAAACCTTAACTTCTTTCCCTGATCCATATTACTAACAATTTCATTATATATGAATAATAACTGATTGACTGTAGAGTCACCTGGTGTAAATCCAGACTGATGCTTAGATATAATAGATTTTTTAACAAGGTAATTATGAAGATATTTAAAAACAACTTTTTCCATCAATTTACTAAAACAAGAAGTTATTGATATAGGTCTGTAATTTAGGACATCATTAGTAGAACCATTTCCTTTGTAAATAGCATTAATATTTGCTTGTTTCCAACTATTAGGTACAATCCCTGATTCTAAAGATTTATTAAATAATAGTGTAAGTGGTAGTTTTAAAGAAGAGTACAGTTTTTTAACAATTTTTGGAATAACGCCATCAGGGCCTGGTGGCTTATTAGCATTAAGAATGTTAATTTGATCAGAGACATCTTGTTCAGTGACTTGAATATGTGTTAGTGAAATTGGGATAAAGTTTTGTGCAGTTTGGGGAAGTTCAAGGTTAGGTGTTGAAGTAGAGATATTAGTGAAGTGATTGTTCAGGACTTCAGCTTTATCAATTGGGTGATGAATGACCTGGTTATTTAATTCAAGAGGGGGGATAGAGGAGGATTTATTAGAGAAGTTTGTGATAGATTTTGCTATCTTCCACCATTTGTCTGGGGAGACTAAGTTATCGTTCAGAGAGTTTTCATTTTTTTTTATGTAATTTGCCTTTGCTTCACGGATCAGGTCAACAGTTTCATTTCTAAGGGTGCGAAATCTTTGCCAATAGTGAGGATTATTATTTATTTTAGCCTTTTTGTGTATTCTGTTTCTCTGCCTCATCTTAAGCCTAATGTTGTTATTTATCCATGGTTTGATACCAGTATACCTGTTGGGAGAGTGTAAATGAGGCCAGTACAATGGTATGTATTGTGAGGCCAGTACAAGTGGTATGTATTGTGGGGCCAGTACAAGTGGTATGTATTGTGGGGCCAGTACAAGTGGTATATGTTGTGGGGCCAGTACAAGTGGTATGTATTGTGGGGCCAGTACAAGTGGTATAGGTTGTGGTGCCATTACAAGTGGTATGTATTGTGGGGCCAGTACAAGTGGTATAGGTTGTGGGGCCAGTACAAGTGGTATGTATTGTGGGGCCAGTACAAGTGGTATATGTTGTGAGGCCAGTACAAGTGGTATGTATTGTGGGGCCAGTACAAGTGGTATATGTTGTGGGGCCAGTACAAGTGGTATGTGTTGTAGGGACAGTACAAGTGGTATGTGTTGTGGGGCCAGTACAAGTGGTATGTATTGTGGGGCCAGTACAAGTGGTATATGTTGTGGGGCCAGTACAAGTGGTATGTATTGTGGGGACAGTACAAGTGGTATGTATTGTGAGGCCAGTACAAGTGGTAAATGTTGTGAGGCCAGTACAAGTGGTATGTGTTGTGGGGCCAGTACAAGTGGTATGTGTTGTGAGGCCAGTACAAGTGGTATGTGTTGTAGGGCCAGTACAAGTGGTATGTATTGTGGTGCCAGTACAAGTGGTATGTGTTGTGGGGCCAGTACAAGTGGTATGTGTTGTTGGAACAGTACAAGTGATATATGTTGTGGGGACAGTACAAGTGGTATGTATTGTGGGGCCAGTACAAGTGATATATGTTGTGGGGACAGTACAAGTGGTATGTATTGTGGGACCAGTACAAGTGATATATGTTGTGGGGACAGTACAAGTGGTATGTATTGTGAGGCCAGTACAAGTGGTATGTGTTGTGAGGCCAGTACAAGTGGTATGTGTTGTAGGGCCAGTACAAGTGGTATGTATTGTGGTGCCAGTACAAGTGGTATGTGTTGTGAGGCCAGTACAAGTGGTATGTATTGTAGGGACAGTACAAGTGGTATGTTTTGTGGGGCCAGTACAATTGGTATGTGTTGTGGGGCCAGTACAAGTGGTATGTATTGTGGGGCCAGTACAAGTGGTATGTATTGTGGGGCCAGTACAAGTGGTATGTATTGTGGGGACAGTACAAGTGGTATATGTTGTGGGACCAGTACAAGTGGTATGTATTGTGGGGCCAGTACAAGTGGTATGTATTGTGGGGCCAGTACAAGTGGTATGTATTGTGGGGACAGTACAAGTGGTATGTATTGTAGGGCCAGTACAAGTGGTATGTATTGTAGGGACAGTACAAGTGGTATGTGTTGTAGGGCCAGTACAAGTGGTATGTATTGTGGGACCAGTACAAGTGGTATGTATTGTGGGGACAGTACAAGTGGTATGTGTTGTAGGGCCAGTACAAGTGGTATGTATTGTGGGACCAGTACAAGTGGTATGTATTGTGGGGCCAGTACAAGTGGTATATGTTGTGAGGCCAGTACAAGTGGTATGTGTTGTGGGGCCAGTACAAGTGGTATGTATTGTGGGGACAGTACAAGTGGTATGTATTGTAGGGACAGTACAAGTGGTATGTATTGTGGGGCCAGTACAAGTGGTATGTATTGTGGGGACAGTACAAGTGGTATGTGTTGTGGGGACAGTACAAGTGGTATGTATTGTGGGGACAGTACAAGTGGTATGTATTGTAGGGACAGTACAAGTGGTATGTGTTGTAGGGACAGTACAAGTGGTATGTGTTGTGGGGACAGTACAAGTGGTATGTATTGTGGGGCCAGTACAAGTTGTAAATGTTGTGGTGCCAGTACAAGTGGTATATGTTGTGGTGCCAGTACAAGTGGTATATGTTGTGGGGACAGTACAAGTGGTATGTGTTGTGAGGCCAGTACAAGTGGTATGTATTGTGGGCCAGTACAAGTGGTATGTATTGTGAGGCCGGTACAAGTGGTATATGTTGTGAGGCCAGTACAAGTGGTATGTATTGTGAGGCCAGTACAAGTGGTATGTATTGTGGGGCCAGTACAAGTGGTATGTATTGTGGGGCCAGTACAAGTGGTATGTGTTGTGGGGCCAGTACAAGTGGTATGTGTTGTTGGAACAGTACAAGTGATATATGTTGTGGGGACAGTACAAGTGGTATGTATTGTGGGGACAGTACAAGTGGTATGTATTGTGGGGCCAGTACAAGTGATATATGTTGTGAGGCCAGTACAAGTGGTATGTATTGTGGGACCAGTACAAGTGGTATGTATTGTGGGGCCAGTACAAGTGGTATGTATTGTGGGACCAGTACAAGTGGTATGTATTGTGGGGCCAGTACAAGTGGTATATGTTGTGAGGCCAGTACAAGTGGTATGTGTTGTGAGGCCAGTACAAGTGGTATATGTTGTGGGGACAGTACAAGTGGTATGTGTTGTGGGGCCAGTACAAGTGGTATGTATTGTGGGGACAGTACAAGTGGTATGTATTGTAGGGACAGTACAAGTGGTATGTATTGTGGGGCCAGTACAAGTGGTATGTATTGTGGGGACAGTACAAGTGGTATGTGTTGTGGGGACAGTACAAGTGGTATGTATTGTGGGGACAGTACAAGTGGTATGTATTGTAGGGACAGTACAAGTGGTATGTGTTGTGAGGCCAGTACAAGTGGTATGTGTTGTAGGGACAGTACAAGTGGTATGTGTTGTGGGGACAGTACAAGTGGTATGTATTGTGGGGCCAGTACAAGTGGTATGTGTTGTGAGGCCAGTACAAGTTGTAAATGTTGTGGTGCCAGTACAAGTGGTATATGTTGTGAGGCCAGTACAAGTGGTATATGTTGTAGGGACAGTACAAGTGGTATGTATTGTAGGGACAGTACAAGTGGTATGTGTTGTGGGGACAGTACAAGTGGTATGTATTGTGGGGCCAGTACAAGTGGTATGTGTTGTGAGGCCAGTACAAGTTGTAAATGTTGTGGTGCCAGTACAAGTGGTATATGTTGTGAGGCCAGTACAAGTGGTATATGTTGTGAGGCCAGTACAAGTGGTATGTATTGTAGTGCCAGTACAAGTGGTATGTATTGTGAGGCCAGTACAAGTTGTAAATGTTGTGGTGCCAGTACAAGTGGTATATGTTGTGAGGCCAGTACAAGTGGTATATGTTGTAGGGACAGTACAAGTGGTATATGTTGTGAGGCCAGTACAAGTGGTATGTATTGTGGGGCCAGTACAAGTTGTAAATGTTGTGGTGCCAGTACAAGTGGTATATGTTGTGAGGCCAGTACAAGTGGTATATGTTGTGGGGACAGTACAAGTGGTATATGTTGTGGGGCCAGTACAAGTGGTATGTATTGTGGGGCCAGTACAAGTTGTAAATGTTGTGGTGCCAGTACAAGTGGTATATGTTGTGAGGCCAGTACAAGTGGTATATGTTGTGGGGACAGTACAAGTGGTATGTGTTGTGAGGCCAGTACAAGTGGTATGTATTGTGGGCCAGTACAAGTGGTATGTATTGTGAGGCCGGTACAAGTGGTATATGTTGTGAGGCCAGTACAAGTGGTATGTATTGTGCGGCCAGTACAAGTGGTATGTATTGTGAGGCCAGTACAAGTGGTATGTGTTGTGGGACCAGTACAAGTGGTATGTATTGTGGGCCAGTACAAGTGGTATGTATTGTGAGGCCAGTACAAGTGGTATGTGTTGTGGGGCCAGTACAAGTGGTATGTATTGTGGTGCCAGTATAAGTGGTATGTATTGTGAGGCCAGTACAAGTGATATGTGTTGTGGGCCAGTACAAGTGGTATGTGTTGTGGGGCCAGTACAAGTGGTATGTATTGTGGGGCCAGTACAAGTGGTATGTGTTGTGAGACCAGTACAAGTGGTATGTATTGTGGGGCCAGTACAAGTGGTATGTATTGTGAGGCCAGTACAAGTGGTATGTGTTGTGAGGCCAGTACAAGTGGTATGTGTTGTGGGGCCAGTACAAGTGGTATGTATTGTGGGGCCAGTACAATTGGTATGTATTGTGAGGCCAGTACAAGTGGTATGTATTGTAGGGACAGTACAAGTGGTATGTATTGTGGGGCCAGTACAAGTGGTATGTGTTGTGGGGCCAGTACAAGTGGTAAATGTTGTGGTGCCAGTACAAGTGGTATGTATTGTGAGGCCAGTACAAGTGGTATGTATTGTGAGGCCAGTACAAGTGGTATGTGTTGTGAGGCCAGTACAAGTGGTATGTGTTGTGAGGCCAGTACAAGTGGTATGTATTGTGAGGCCAGTACAAGTGGTATGTATTGTGAGGCCAGTACAAGTGGTATGTGTTGTGAGGCCAGTACAAGTGGTATGTGTTGTGAGGCCAGTACAAGTGGTATGTATTGTGAGGCCAGTACAAGTGGTATGTATTGTGAGGCCAGTACAAGTGGTAAATGCTGTGGTGCCATTACAAGTGGTATGTATTGTGGGGCCAGTACAAGTGGTATGTGTTGTGAGGCCAGTACAAGTGGTATGTGTTGTGAGGCCAGTACAAGTGGTATGTATTGTGGGGCCAGTACAAGTGGTATGTATTGTGGGGCCAGTACAAGTGGTATGTGTTGTGAGGCCAGTACAAGTGGTATGTGTTGTGGGGCCAGTACAAGTGGTATGTGTTGTGAGGCCAGTACAAGTGGTATGTATTGTGGGGCCAGTACAAGTGGTATGTATTGTGAGGCCAGTACAAGTGGTATGTGTTGTGAGGCCAGTACAAGTGGTATGTGTTGTGGGGCCAGTACAAGTGGTATGTGTTGTGGGGCCAGTACAAGTGGTATGTGTTGTGGGGCCAGTACAAGTGGTATATGTTGTGAGGCCAGTACAAGTGGTATGTGTTGTGGGGCCAGTACAAGTGGTATGTGTTGTGGGGCCAGTACAAGTGGTATGTGTTGTGGGGCCAGTAGAAGTCGTATGTGTTATTAAAACGATCTGATTTCTCGTGGATATGTTTTTAAAACGATCTTTGTATTTCGGCTGCATACTACATGACATCATGCCTACAGGACTGCCGATGAGTTATATATATAGTTACATTAATACATATTGTCCTTGCTGTCGATTAACACACGAGGCGGGTCGACAACCTCACTGGAGTATACATATTACTCAAGGGACGTTGACATTCTTTATTACAACAGCCATAGGGTTTGAGAGCGGCGGCTTATACACGTGTCGTTATTATTACAGCTGTAAGGTAGGTGATTCTCTGACGTAATTAACATAGTTATGTGAACTTTTTAAATCTTAAATGTATCATATTACTTTCTTTATATGAAATGTATAGATGATCTACTGTAATACTGGATTATTCATTTCATCTAAAATTATGAATACATTAAGTTGATTAAAGATTTAAGACGATGGACGAAGAAAGCACATGTTTCATTACCGATAAAACAACGTGAATGATTTATGACACGAAGACATTTATTATTGTGTCTCAGTTTTATAGAATGACGTATGAAAAGTAAGAATACAAAAAAAACCCACCAAAAATGTTTGTTTAGAAATTGATTTTAATCGCTTGAATAAATATGATAATGTTTTAATTCCTTAAGCAGCTGGACATGTTCGTCTTGTGCTCTTTTAAAATAGGTGGACAAATCGATACTTATTTTCCTAACATGGGTATAGATAGAAATAGGATTGTACTGCGTAGAAATCTAAAAAGGTAGACAAGTTGTCTAAATTAGGTACCAATCATTCACGCTTCATATGGTACGAAGTCATTTTCGTGTATAGACCTATCTGAAATGATAAATTGACGAAAATGATCGACAATCTATTTACATGCATTACATTATCACTATACGTTTTAAAAATGATCACTGGAATAATATACATACATCAACCCTTGGTACAGGTGTTTTATCACAGCGCTGGCTGGTTATGTAGTGTATGTCATTAGCATACATGTATACGTAGTGTATGTCATTAGCATACAAGTACATGTAGTGTGTTTAAACTCGGTCGACCGTGACGGCATGAATAACTGGATCCGTTTGATTATGTCCTCCACGTTTCGAACTTTTTCAAAATGTCAGTTTTCTGAGTTATGTGATAAAAATATCTTTAATTTGTTTTAATTGACTGTAAATTACATGAGTATGTGTAAGACAGAACTGTCGGACACCTGATACGAACATGGTAATTCATCCGAAAAGATAGCTTTGTAATACTGTATATTCTAATGACCCTAGTTAACAACATAGTAATTAAAACAGGTAGAAATAAAATAAAATAAGTTAATTTCGCGACACTATCTAAAAATGGCTTAATGTCT
>NW_022981485.1:0-8678 GCF_902652985.1 Pecten maximus
GGGGGGAGGAGGAGGATTCAGAGGTCATGGGGAAGAAAGTCGGGGAGGTCGTGGTGAAGGAGGTCGGGGAGGTCGTGGTGAAGAAAATCGGGGAGGTCGTGGTGAAGAAAGTCGGGGAGGTCGTGGTGAAGAAAGTCGGGGAGGTCGTGGTGAAGGAGGTCGGGGAGGTCGTGGTGAAGAAAGTCGGGGAGGTCGTGGTGAAGGAGGTCGGGGAGGTCGTGGTGAAGAAAATCGGGGAGGTCGTGGTGAAGAAAGTCGGGGAGGTCGTGGTGAAGAAAGTCGGGGAGGTCGTGGTGAAGAAAGTCGGGGAGGTCGTGGTGAAGGAGGTCGGGGAGGTCGCTGTGAAGAAAATCGGGGAGGTCGTGGTGAAGAAAGTCGGGGAGGTCGTGGGAAGGTGAATGGGGAACTCGTGGTGAAGGAGGTTGGGGAGGTCTTGGTGAAGGAGGTTGGGGAGGTCGTGGTGAAGGAGGTTGGGGAGGTCGTGGTGAAGGAGGCCGGGGAGGTCGTGGTGAAGGAGGTTGGGGAGGTCGTGAGGAAGGAGGTCGGGGGAGGTTCGTGGTGAAGAAAATCGGGGAGGTCGTGGTGAAGGAGGTTGGGAAGGTCGTGGTGAAGGAGGTCGGGGAGGTCGTGGTGAAGAAAATCGGGGAGGTCGTGGTGAAGAAAGTCGGGGAGGTCGTGGTGAAGGAGGTTGGGGAGGTCGTGGGGAAGGAGGTCGGGGAGGTCGTGGTGAAGGAGGTTGGGGAGGTCTTGGTGAAGGAGGTTGGGGAGGTCGCGGTGAAGGAGGTCGGGGAGGTCGTGGTGAAGGAGGTTGGGGAGGGTCTTGGTGAAGGAGGTTGGGGAGGTCGTGGTGAAGGAGGTTGGGGAGGTCGTGGTGAAGGAGGCCGGGGAGGTCGTGGTGAAGGAGGTTGGGGAGGTCGTGAGGAAGGAGGTCGGGGAGGTCGTGGTGAAGAAAATCGGGGAGGTCGTGGTGAAGGAGGTTGGGAAGGTCGTGGTGAAGGAGGTCGGGGAGGTCGTGGTGAAGAAAATCGGGGAGGTCGTGGTGAAGAAAGTCGGGGAGGTCGTGGTGAAGGAGGTTGGGGAGGTCGTGGGGAAGGAGGTTGGGGAGGTCGTAATGAAGGAGGTTGGGGAGGTCGTGGTGCTGGAGGTTGGAGAGGAAGAGGGTGGTGCGGACGAGGATGGGATATGTCGGCTTACAGAGTTGACCCAGACAGGAGTTATTTGTTCCAGCAGTTTCATGTTTAGAAACCACTTCATTAGATACTCCTCTCCGTACCCATGTTAATAAGGTCACGGAAGTCGGAAACAGAAATGTATGTATCATTTGTCTTTATTATTGTGAACAATGTTTGAAGAGCGACTTTTAACGGCTCCGGCATCAGACAGGTTCAATTTACTGTACTTTATCATTCTGAGTTTATTGCCCATCACAAACAGTCTCAACTGGCTTGTACTGCTCGCGCGGTGCGTCGTCGTGTCCGGAAGTCAAAAGAAATGGAAAACAAACTTATGATACAGGACAATGACGATCATTGGACCACTGTAGTTAAACAATTAAGAACAGCTATTATCGACGTCCTAGTAATACATCAGTCTATTTGTTAATCAATTTGTGTAACTATATGTAAATAACGTGTGTAACGAAATGGATACCAATTAATTTATCTTTTATGTCGTTTATCTTTATTTTGTGATCGTCTTCACTAAATCATCCAACTCACCTATTACAGTACAGTCTGTATAATGTCAAAACAGTCTGTATAATGTCATGTATATATTACAGTACAGTCTGTATAATGACAATACAGTCTGTATAATGACATGTACATATTACAATACAGTCTGTATAATGACATGTACATATTACAATACAGTCTGTTGATGACATGTACATATTACAATACAGTCTGTATAATGACATGTACATATTACAATACAGTCTGTATAATGACATGTACATATTACAATACAGTCTGTATAATGTCATGTATATATTACAATACGGCCTGTATAATGACATGTATATATTACAATACAGTCTGTATAATGACATGTATATATTACAATACAGTCTGTATAATGACATGTATATATTACAATACAGTCTGTATAATGACATGTATATATTACAATACAGTCTGTATAATGACATGTATATATTACAGTACCTACAGTACCGTGACCTATATTTACATGGCGAGTGTCGCCGTGACCTATATTTACATGGCGGGTGTCGCCGTGACCTATATTTACCTGGCGGGTGTCGCCGTGACCTATATTTACATGGCGGGTGTCGCCGTGACCTATATTTACATGGCGGGTGTCGCCGTGACCCTATATTTACATGGCGGGTGTCGCCGTGACCTATATTTACATGGCGGGTGTCGCCGTGACCTATATTTACATGTCCTCATGCGAAATATACATTTTGATCGTGTTTAACCCTCGTATTTTTATTTTACGGTTTCATTATTTTGTTGGTGTTATCTGTTGGTTTTATCAATTTCCAATCCCATGTGAACATACAATATTTAACATATGTCTGTATTAAATCAGTATATGATAAAACAAGATGGCATTATACACAAGTTCAATTGTTTAACCGAACTAACAAAGTTCCGTTCTACACACAAATAAAAGTAGTTAGGTTGATTAATTAGGTTCTACTGTACCAACAAATTAATGTGTTTGGATAAGTTGATCTGTAGGTTTAAATGACAGTCTGTAAGTAGCAAGACAAGATCCCATGGCCCTGGCGTCTTGATATAGTTTTATCTGTAACACTTCTTCCATTGGTAAGAACTAGTCGTATGTTACTACCAATACCCAGTTATCGGTGACGGCCATAATATCTCGGTACACATTGTTCTGTGTCATATATCGTACTGTTAGTACTAACCTTACGGAGCCAAGGCCAGGCACCACTTTACATCTCTGATTATCACCAACAGGAATCGAGAATGATTGTTAATGTTTTATCCTGCCTTCAGTGTATATCTTTAAACAGGGATTCCCGTAATACAGAGCACGTGCCACCTTATCATAGCCGTTTTTAATACCGTGCAACACATTTAATTATGTTTCATGAGATACTATCAATATTTAATATTGTAAAAGAGATTACCAAAACAGAAACAATCACAACCAAACAGTCTATAGGACTATAGGTCTATAGGGCCATTCACCGGTGTTCTGTGTACTACATACCCAGCTAATACCAGCAGTCTATAGGACTCGGGCCATTCACCGGTGTTCTGTGTAATACATACCCAGCTAATACCAGTCTATAGGATTCGGGCTATTCACCGGTGTTCTGTGTAATACATACCCAGCTAATACCAGTCTATAGGATTCGGGCCATCACCAGTGTTCTGTGTAATACATACCCAGCTAATACCAATCTATATGATTCGGGCCATTCACGGTGTTCTGTGTAATACATACCCGGGCTAATCAGTCTATAGGATTCGGGCCATTCACCGGTGTTCTGTGTAATACATACCCAGCTAATCAGTCTATAGGATTCGGGCCATTCACCGGTGTTCTGTGAATTACATACCCAGCTAATACCAGCAGTCTATAGGATTCGGGCCATTTACCGGTGTTCTGTGTATTACATACCCAGCTAATACCAGTCTATAGGATTCGGGCCATTCATCGGTGTTCTGTGTATTACATACCCAGCTAATACCAGTCTATAGGATTCGGGCCATTTACCGGTGTTCTGTGTATTACATACCCAGCTAATACCAGTCTATAGGATTCGGGCCATTCATCGGTGTTCTGTGTATTACATACCCAGCTAATACCAGTCTATAGGATTCGGACCATTCACCGGTGTTCTGTGAATTACATACCCAGCTAATACCAGTCTATAGGATTCGGGCCATTCACCGGTGTTCTGTGAATTACATACCCAGCTAATACCAGTCTATAGGATTCGGGCCATTCACCGGTGTTCTGTGAATTACATACCCAGCTAATACCAGCAGTCTATAGGATTCGGGCCATACACCGGTGTTCTGGTATTACATACCCAGCTAATATCAGTCAATAGTATTCGGGCCATACACCGGTGTTCTGTGTATTACATGCCCAGCTGATACCAGTCTATAGGATTCGGGCCATACACCGGTGTTCTGTGAATTACATACCCAGCTAATACCAGCAGTCTATAGGATTCGGGCCATACACCGGTGTTCTGGTATTACATACCCAGCTAATATCAGTCAATAGTATTCGGGCCATACACCGGTGTTCTGTGTATTACATGCCCAGCTGATACCAGTCTATAGGATTCGGGCCATACACCGGTGTTCTGTGTATTACATGCCCAGCTAATACCAGTCTATAGGATTCGTGCTTACAAAATATGTAATATAAAACGAATGGAATGACATGTTAAGAAACTACTCTTCCATCTTGAATATTTGTTAATTGTATGTTTGTGTTTGAATAAATAATCCGATATCCTGGTGTTTACATGTAATGTGGATGATAAAATATACATGGTAATAAAATATGATTTTCACCACCCAAAGTTTTGTATACAGAGTGATCATACTTATGTAACTTAAAGTACATTACTAGCCCCACACTATCTAGTTTGTATATACGTGGATCACAGAAGCCAAACAAAACACATCTGATAAGGAGGGTACCATTGTGTTGGTGATTCGTGTCTGTTCGCTTTGGTCCCCGTTATTTGTTTGTTTACCATTGATGGGATCACTTTACAATTAGGTCCTCGATATCATACACAAAAAGCAATACACCATTCCTGACTCGACCGAGTACCCTCGGGGGACTGGAATGTAGCAGGGTCTCGCCTGGTGGCCCCCCGCGATCGCCCCGATAACTACAATAAAGTGACAAACTCCCTATCTATATACCTATACCCCATGTCATGTACAATGTGTAACATGTGGATTTTTATATAGCGACCCCTCACTGCCCTATCTACAATGGCCCTCGATACCCGGCGCACGAGAAGTCAGGACCAGCGTGTGTAAATCATTACAGACATAAGTACATATGTAAGGAACGAGCCGGACACTACCCAGGTAAGGTCATGCCGTGTCATTTGTTTTCACACTTTTTTAAACCAGAATCTGACTACTGTGGAACTTTTGTTTATAATTCGGCTGAGTACATGGTTGTAGATTGTCCATGATATGGACAATGATATGGACAAGACAATGATATGGACAATTATATGGACAATGTCATTTAACCAGATAGCTATTTGTTTTGATCAATGGTCTGTCTAAAAATGTTTTTTTTTTTTTTATACGATTGTAATTACACATTTTCAAATGTTTCACACAATAAGAGGTTATTGTTACAGTCGAGAGATAATATTTTCCATTCCATTGCATATGTATCAGAAGTAGGTATAATACCCCAAATTTCAGATCGACCTTACATTTCAAATTAGGATCAATATACATTGTAATGCTAAAGATAACTTTTAATGTAGAAAGGAAACATGATTAGCAGGATAATAAATACATCATAAACATAAATAATAATGTAAAATAAAAATGTTATAATTAGTTCTGAATTTAATATAACCATTATTTATAATAACAACCTTTGAGAAACAAATAATACCAACGAATATTGATCACTCCTGTTCTTAATTTGTATACTAATAGAACACTACCTCACATATGTGTATGTTCAATCTATTTAGGAATTGTATAACCCTAATTGGTGGGAAAAGTTATTCCACCACCGTTTAACTATTGTACATATTTACAGGGTGACGTACAAAATAAAACAGATATCAGCTGTGTGTTATTCCTTCACAGTTTAACTATTGCAATCGTGAAAGCCGAAGATACTTCAACTGTGGAACGGAAGCAGTATATTTTACAGGTCAATCTGATTGGTCAACAGCTCTGTAAACGATCCTAACTATACATGTAACTGTCGACCAATCAACAACCTACAGTACTTCCGTTCCACAGTCGATACATCGTCTGATCTCCAAGTGTTGCACCTTGTTGATATACATTGTAGTTGGGGCTAATATTTGTCTACTTATACCAACCATTTCAGAGACCTGTGTGCGACCATACTAATGTTACTGTTACTAATACGTCTTTATACCACAATCGATTGAAATTAATGTAAAACAGAAAACGTGTAACACATCTCACTGTGATGCTTCTAGAGGATTACTCGTTACGGTAATAAAGGCTAGAATTGTAGAATTAAAATCATTTTCACATCACGGTACTGTCCCGAAATTCGCGTTTTGTTTGAAATGAGAATACTTAGAGGAAACATCCACAAATAGATCGGAATGGTAAGGCAGGGCAAGTCGAATAATCTACTGGGTAAGACAGGGCAAGTCGAATAAACTACTGGGTAAGGCAGGGTATGTCGAATAACCTACTGGGTAAGGTAGGACAAGTCGAATAACCTACTGGGTAAGGCAGGGCAAGTCCAATAACCTACTGGATAAGGCAGGGCAAGTCGAATAACCTACTGGGTAAGGCAGGGCAAGTCGAATAATCTACTGGGTAAGGCAGGGCAAGTCGAATAACCTACTGGGTAAGGCAGGGCAAGTCGAATAACCTACTGGGTAAGGCAGGGCAAGTCGAATAACCTACTGGGTAAGGCAGGGCAAGTCGATTAACTTACTGGGTAAGGCAGGGCATGTCCAATAACCTACTGGGTAAGGCATGGCAAGTCCAATAACCTACTGGGTAAGGCAGGGCAAGTCGAATAACCTACTGGGTAAGGCAGGGCAAGTCGAATAACCTACTGGGTAAGGCAGGGCAAGTCGATTAACTTACTGGGTAAGGCAGGGCATGTCCAATAACCTACTGGGTAAGGCATGGCAAGTCCAATAACCTACTGGGTAAGGTAGGGCAATCGAATAACCTAATGGGTAAGGCAAGGTAAGTCGAATAACCTACTGGGTAAGGCAGGGCAAGTCCAATAACCTACTGGGTAAGGTAGGGCAATCGAATAACCTACTGGGTAAGGCAGGGCAAGTCCAATAACCTACTGGGTAAGGCAGGGCAAGTCCAATAACCTACTGGGTAAGGCATGGCAAGTCCAATAACTTATTAGATAAGGTCGAGGAAGTCGCCTCTTTTTCAAACACTTCAGTTAATCTACATAGAAGGGAGACCAAACCAATGAAGCCTTCATTGCTAACTCCAGTAGTACAAAACTTACTGACAGGTTGTAGATTCTGAAGAACCACACGGAACCAATCCGTCACATTTTTCGGCTGAACATGCTATAAATTTTGGGAGACCAATCCGTAACGTAAACAGAATCTTTTCCCTTTGTTGTTGTAAATGTTAACAGAGATCAACATTACACTTTGATTATTTAATATGAGTAAAACCTCACGGCCAATCACGATTTGATGCCGAGTGGTACAGTTCGCCCGAAAGATTCAGTTGTTTGTGAACAAAACAGCATAAATAATAATCCAATAAATGTTGTAACATAATTTTTTGAAATATCTCAGTTGTCTCAGTGAGATTGTTCTTAATGATAAATGATTCTGTATCTTAAAGTACACAACTATCTTCTTTGATCATGATGACCATTCCCTATAGGACACACAGTAGTGAAACAGAAGCATGTCACAAATTCCGAGATTCTTCATGGCACATAGGAGATATCTGATTCTCCACCGATTTGATAAACAGGCCAAGATGGCTACTTCTCCACCGATTTGATAAACAGGCCGAGATGGCTACACTTCTCCACCGATTTGATAAACAGGCCGAGATGGCTACACTTCTCCACCGATTTGTTATATACAAGAACGAGTTCACTGTTGGCATATAATTCATCATCACTTAAATTGAAATAAGGAGTTCGAACTTTCAAATCAATTTGTAATACTTATCTTTTTTATTACAAAAAATGTACCAGCCTGTTATTTTAATCCTTTGACAAATAACATCAAATGTTAATAAAATTTGTTGAAATGAATGTACCAGCAAATCATTTGACAACATTGCCCAGTCACTGGAAGCAAACTCCCTACAGATCTTGTAACTTCTAACATAAATACTATCTTTAAATCCAACCTCTCTTCTTCTCTCTCCAGAATTAGAACTCTTCATCTTGCCTTACAAACGCCCTTCCATATATCAGCATAAAATACACGGAATACTAGTAGCTACAGTAATCATGTAGACTAGGAGTTGTCTCCCTTACATCTGTCCGAGAACGAGCTTTTATGGAACTAAGGACAAGGGTTAACTTTTATGGTCAACCGTTTTGTTTATTTTGGAATTTTTGAAGAGAAGTGACAACTAATTCAGATAATTATGTTTTAAAACATGTCACCCTTATCATGTAGGTACAGTGTAAGCTGTTTAGAGACTGGTGCTTGATTAGTTAAACATTAGAGGATATTGACGTGACCATTTGTTTATGACATAAAGTTGTGACACTATAAGTGCACAGGTTATAATCAATTAATTCAAATATGATGTAGTGTACACCAATATAAAGTACCTAGACTTGTCTAAATAAGTAGAAAACGAGCAGAAAAAACAAGATACAGAAAGTCCTCCTTATTCAATAACCCAAACAAAAGACGGGGATTGATTTTTAAGAGAGGGAACAGGGACATACCTTCTGCTACGAAATTATCTACCATATGAATGGGATAACACGCAGAGGACCGTAAGCGATTA
>NW_022981486.1:0-8532 GCF_902652985.1 Pecten maximus
AAAATACACCAAGTAAAATCTCAAATAACAGATTCTCTCCTAAACTAACTAGCCACTAACGATCAGTTACAACAGGTCGCGGTGTTTCTGAGGAAACCTGCCACTGGCACCAGTGACAGAAGTAAAAGGTGGGACGGGGTGAGAATCATAAGACAATTTAACTCCAACCTTCGCTATTTTTGAAGGCAACTCCGTTTTATAACTCTCAATTTTTACATAAATTATAAATAACCATACATGATATAGAAATTCCAATGACACCACCATCCTCAATATCCTAAGGGTTTCACTCACTTTATTTCTGTCTCATCACTCCTGGAATATGTCACAGTAAATACAAAACAAAACTAGAAATTGTTTCGGAACAATTTGACGGGCTTTTCACTATTTAGCATAAATGACCTAAAGGCTTGGTATTTCCAAACATAAAAAAAACTATTTTAGAACACTTGATAGGTCATCCACATTCTAGTTTTGATTAATCAGGCATCTGAGATATTACATTTCAACAAAGGAGTGGACGAAGGAAAATAACTTGTACAGCCTTGTACGAGTTATCTCCCCTCGTCCAACTAACGTTATATCTCAGATGCCGTTATATATCAGATGCCAAATTAATTCAAAATGGCGTTCCGCGTTAATGGTAAACGTTACCGAAACACCAAAAAACATGAAAATCATCAGAATAACATTTTGAATCATACTTAAATTTCTTTTTTTGGAAAAAGATTAAAAAATGAAGATTTTCTAAAAATAGACTTATTTGACCCCATAGCGAACGCTTTTATTTGACCTCTGACCCTAAAACTTTTGGTGAGTAAAAGCTAGAGCCAGGCATTAACTACAAATAACATAATCACATGACCCCTGTAAAATGAACACTTTATGAATTATGGGCATTTTAAGCTTTTTAATATATGACGTCATGGCGGCCATCTTGGATTTTAAACCAAGTTAAAAAGTAACATAACTTGGCCAGGACAATCCAAGGATTATTTCACCTAAGATTGAGCTGAATGCCATCTGTGGAACTTGAGAAGAAGTTTAAAATGTAAAACTATTTTTAATATAGAATATATAGGGGGAAATTCAAAATGGCGTACAACAGGAACCGTATGTGTCACAGAAAAACTGAAAACGTCAAATTCATCAGAATGACATTCTACATCATACTAAGAAATTTTTTTGGAAGAAGATTGAAAAATGAAGATTTTTTAAAAATAAACTTATTTGACCCCATAGCGAACGCTTTTATTTGACCTCTGACCCTAATACTTTTAGTAAGTAAAGCTAGAGCCAGGCATTAACTATAAATAACATAATTACCCGACCCCTGTAAAATGAATACTTTTTTAATTATGGGCATTTTAAGCTTTTTAATACATGACGTCATGGCGGCCATCTTGGATTTCAAATCAACTTAAAAAATAACATAACTTGGCCAGGACAATCCAAGGATTATTTCACCTAAGATTGAGCTGAATGCCATCTGTGGAACTTGAGAAGAAGTTTAAAATGTAAAACTATTTTTAATATAGAATATATAGGGGGAAATTCAAAATGGCGTACAACAGGAGCCGTATGTGTCACAGAAAAACTGAAAACGTCAAATTCATCAGAATGACATTCTACATCATACTAAGAAATTTTTTTGGAAGAAGATTGAAAAATGAAGATTTTTTAAAAATAAACTTATTTGACCCCATAGCGAACGCTTTTATTTGACCTCTGACCCTAATACTTTTAGTAAGTAAAGCTAGAGCCAGGCATTAACTATAAATAACATAATTACCCGACCCCTGTAAAATGAATACTTTTTTAATTATGGGCATTTTAAGCTTTTTAATACATGACGTCATGGCGGCCATCTTGGATTTCAAATCAACTTAAAAAATAACATAACTTGGCCAGGACAATCCAAGGATTATTTCACCTAAGATTGAGCTGAATGCCATCTGTGGAACTTGAGAAGAAGTTTAAAATGTAAAACTATTTTTAATATAGAATATATAGGGGGAAATTCAAAATGGCGTACAACAGGAGCCGTATGTGTCACAGAAAAACTGAAAACGTCAAATTCATCAGAATGACATTCTACATCATACTAAGAAATTTTTTTGGAAAAAGATTGAAAAATGAAGATTTTCTAAAAATAGACTAACTTGACCCCCTGGCGAGCTTTTTTATTTGACCTCTGACCTTTAATTTGTAATTTTATGAAAGTTAGCCCCAAAGGTACTGTAACATAATATCATAACATGACTCTTGTTTCTTGAATACTTTTCGAGTTATGGCCATTTTAAACTTTTGAGGTATGACGTCATGGCGGCCATCTTGGTTTCTTGACCTACTTGAAGATGTTGCTGTCACCCCTTCAACTCATGCCATATACAATAGGCATAACTGACTTGGCATACCTTTTACCATTTTCCCACAATTTGTGTGACAAAATAAAATGCAGAAGAAGAATAATAATAATAATAATAATAATAATAAACAGAACAGAAACAATAGGTCTTTTCACCACTTAGGTGAAAACCCCTAATGACTACTTGGATCCTTTGATGACCATCGAACAAATCCTGAGGTCATCGTTAAATTGACTGGCTTTAAAGGCTGACCTTTCTCTGTGATTCTTTAAATGTATCTGATTAGTGATTAAATATGGTGTTTTTTTCTTAACATCAATCAAATAGCTAGATGTGTTTTTGATTCTACCATGACATATTCCATTTCTGGAAGTAAATTACAACAACTTAGCAAATTTATGCAAAGAAGATAAATACGATGTAGAATACAATCCATGCATACAGAACCATTGCACAGATTGTGGTGTAATATTTACAAAGATAGAGACTTGGTGACAGAAGACACGATTGGGGATTGGAAGTCGTCCTGCTGAGACATCTGGCATTATAACAAGTCGACAAGGACTGCTTTTTGACATACCAGCAGTTAACATTGATGGCACAAAAAAGATGTCGTGTCTACAACGCTAATAAAATGGCCCTCATGGAACTAAAAATCACTGATGTTCTGTGGCCATCAAGTGCTTTCCTACTCTTGATTTTGTGAGGTCAATTTTACTTGGTTTATTTGACCCAGTTTTCACTCCTATATAAAGATACATGTAACATTACCCTGTTAATGCATTGTCTTAAAGATGCATCTCTTGTGAGTAATGCCAATTTCATTTTTTTTTTGTGTGTTTGATTCTGATAGTACCAGCTTTAATTGAGCTGTGTATGTTATAAATGACACAAGGGAATTAAACGAAACACAATATTTACCTTGGAGCACATAGCAGCACATAACAAAGTGGTTCGGTTTGGTTTTGTATTGTTTAATTTCCTATCAACAGCTTTGGTCACTTAAGGACAACCTTCCCTGTGTTCAACATGCTGGAGTGTGTTTTGGGAGACTGTAGTATGTTCATGTTAGTCTCCGTGTGAAAGTGTGAAACTGATGCCAATTTTATAGTAATACTTCACTGAAGCTTACTGCCAAAACATCCTCTCCCAGTCACATTATACTGACAAAAGGAAAGCAGAAAAGTGCCATTGTTGAAGTTTATTTTTTCAAAGAAATTTTTCAGGATACGAATTGTGTACTGAAGTCTCAGCTATTCCAGAGCATTATGATAATAAACAAATATCATCTATCCTCCATTAATTTTCCTACTTTCCTGCAGTGCCATTACAGTAAACCAAGGTTCTTTTGCAGCTACTTATTTTTTTGATTGAATAAATTTTGTGAAACAGACTATACCAATACACTAGTGCAAGAAGACTTACTGGATCAAGACATCAGAAACAGACTATACCAATATGCTAGTGCAAGAAGACTTACTGGATCAAGACATCAGAAACAGACTATACCAATAAGCTAGTGCAAGAAGACCTTATTTATTCAAGACATCAGAAAAAGAAGTTCAGTCACTGGAAAAATTTTAGCTTTGAAAGAATCTCCAAAAACTAGTAAAAATAATCAGTGTTTATTTTCATATCTCTGTGATATTTCCTACATGTGTCAGACCTTCATAGTCAGGTAGATACTGTTACCTGAGTGTGACTTTTAAAGACAGTGTTACCTGGGTATGACCTTAATAGACATTGTAACCTCGGAATGACCTTTATAGACAAGTAGATGTTGTTACCTTGGTGTGACCTCTATAGACAGTGTTACCTTCATGTGACCTTTATAGACAAGTAGATGTTGTTACCTTGGTGTGACCTCTATAGACAGGTAGATACTGTTACCTGTGTATGACCTTTATAGACAGGTTGATACTGTTACCTTGGTGTAACCTTTATAGACAGATATATAATGTTACCTGAGTATGACCTTTAGAGACAGGTTGATACTGTTACCTGGGTGTGACCTCTATAGACAGGTAGATACTGTTACCTGGGTATGACCTTTATAGACAGGTAGATACTGTTACCTAGGTATGACCTTTATAGACAGATATATAATGTCACCTGGGTATGACCTTTATAGACAGATATATGTTACCTTGGTATGACCTTTATAGACAGATATATAATGTTACCTGGGTATGACCTTTATAGACAGATATATAATGTTACCTGGGTATGACCTTTATAGACAGGTAGATACTGTTACCTTGGTGTGACCTTTATAGACAGGTAGATAATGTTACCTTGGTATGACCTCTATAGACAGATATATAATGTTACCTGGGTATGACCTTTATAGACAGATATATAATGTTACCTGGGTATGACCTTTATAGACAGGTAGATAATGTTACCTGGGTATGACCTTTATAGACAGATTAATACTGTTACCTGGGTATGACCTTTATAGACAGGTAGATAACGTTACCTTGGTGTGACCTTTATAGACAGGTAGATAATGTTACCTTGGTATGACCTCTATAGACAGGTAGATACTGTTACCTTGATATGACCTTTATAGACAGGTAGATAACGTTACCTTGGTGTGACCTTTATAGACAGGTAGATAATGTTACCTTGGTATGACCTCTATAGACAGGTAGATACTGTTACCTTGATATGACCTTTATAGACAGTGTTACCTGGGTGTGACCTTTACAGACAAGTAGATGTTGTTACCTGGGTATGACCTTTATAGACAATGTTACGTGGGTATGACCTTTTTAGAAAGGTAGATACTGTTACCTGAGTGTGACCTTTACAGACAGTCTTACCTGAGTATGACCTTTATAGAAAGGTAGATGTTGTTACCTGGGTAAGACCTTTATAGACAGGTATATACTGCTATCTAGGTGTGACCTTTATAGACAGGTAGATAATGTTACCTGGGTATGACCTTTAAAGACTGTTAGCTTTGTATGACCACTATAGACAGTATTACCTGGGTGTGGCCTTTATAGACAGGTTGATACTGTTCCTGGTTGTGACCGTTATAGACATGTTAATACTGTTCCAGGTTGTGACCTTTATATACAGGTTAATACTGTTCCAGGTTGTGGCCTTTATAGACAGGTTAATACTGTTCAAGGTTGTGACCTTTATATACAGGTTAATACTGTTCCAGGTTGTGACCGTTATAGACAGGTTAATACTGTTCCTGGTTGTGACCTTCATAGACAGGTTAATACTGTTCCAGGTTATGACCTTTATATACAGGTTAATACTGTTCCTGGTTGTGACCGTTATAGACATGTTAATACTGTTCCAGGTTGTGACCTTTATATACATGTTAATACTGTTCCAGGCTGTGACCTTTATAGACAGATTAATACTGTTCCAGGTTATGACCTTTATAGACAGGTCAATACTGTTCCAGGTTGTGACCGTTATAGACAGGTTAATACTGTTCCTGGGTGTGGCCTTTATAGACAGGTTAATACTGTTCCTGGTTGTGACCGTTATAGACATGTTAATACTGTTCCAGGTTGTGACCTTTATAGACAGGTAGATAATGTTACCTTGGTATGACCTCTATAGACAGGTAGATACTGTTACCTTGATATGACCTTTATAGACAGTGTTACCTGGGTGTGACCTTTACAGACAAGTAGATGTTGTTACCTGGGTATGACCTTTATAGACAATGTTACGTGGGTATGACCTTTTTAGAAAGGTTGATACTGTTACCTGAGTGTGACCTTTACAGACAGTCTTACCTGAGTATGACCTTTATAGAAAGGTAGATGTTGTTACCTGGGTAAGACCTTTATAGACAGGTATATACTGCTATCTAGGTGTGACCTTTATAGACAGGTAGATAATGTTACCTGGGTATGACCTTTAAAGACTGTTAGCTTTGTATGACCACTATAGACAGTATTACCTGGGTGTGGCCTTTATAGACAGGTTGATACTGTTCCTGGTTGTGACCGTTATAGACATGTTAATACTGTTCCAGGTTGTGACCTTTATATACAGGTTAATACTGTTCCAGGTTGTGGCCTTTATAGACAGGTTAATACTGTTCAAGGTTGTGACCTTTATATACAGGTTAATACTGTTCCAGGTTGTGACCGTTATAGACAGGTTAATACTGTTCCTGGTTGTGACCTTCATAGACAGGTTAATACTGTTCCAGGTTATGACCTTTATATACAGGTTAATACTGTTCCTGGTTGTGACCGTTATAGACATGTTAATACTGTTCCAGGTTGTGACCTTTATATACATGTTAATACTGTTCCAGGCTGTGACCTTTATAGACAGATTAATACTGTTCCAGGTTATGACCTTTATAGACAGGTCAATACTGTTCCAGGTTGTGACCGTTATAGACAGGTTAATACTGTTCCTGGGTGTGGCCTTTATAGACAGGTTAATACTGTTCCTGGTTGTGACCGTTATAGACATGTTAATACTGTTCCAGGTTGTGACCTTTATAGACAGGTAGATAATGTTACCTTGGTATGACCTCTATAGACAGGTAGATACTGTTACCTTGATATGACCTTTATAGACAGTGTTACCTGGGTGTGACCTTTACAGACAAGTAGATGTTGTTACCTGGGTATGACCTTTATAGACAATGTTACGTGGGTATGACCTTTTTAGAAAGGTTGATACTGTTACCTGAGTGTGACCTTTACAGACAGTCTTACCTGAGTATGACCTTTATAGAAAGGTAGATGTTGTTACCTGGGTAAGACCTTTATAGACAGGTATATACTGCTATCTAGGTGTGACCTTTATAGACAGGTAGATAATGTTACCTGGGTATGACCTTTAAAGACTGTTAGCTTTGTATGACCACTATAGACAGTATTACCTGGGTGTGGCCTTTATAGACAGGTTGATACTGTTCCTGGTTGTGACCGTTATAGACATGTTAATACTGTTCCAGGTTGTGACCTTTATATACAGGTTAATACTGTTCCAGGTTGTGGCCTTTATAGACAGGTTAATACTGTTCAAGGTTGTGACCTTTATATACAGGTTAATACTGTTCCAGGTTGTGACCGTTATAGACAGGTTAATACTGTTCCTGGTTGTGACCTTTATATACAGGTTAATACTGTTCCAGGTTATGACCTTTATATACAGGTTAATACTGTTCCTGGTTGTGACCGTTATAGACAGGTCAATACTGTTCCAGGTTGTGACCGTTATAGACAGGTTAATACTGTTCCTGGGTGTGGCCTTTATAGAGAGGTTAATACTGTTCCTGGTTGTGACCGTTATAGACATGTTAATACTGTTCCAGGTTGTGACCTTTATATACAGGTTAATACTGTTCCAGGTTGTGGCCTTTATAGACAGGTTAATACTGTTCCTGGTTGTGACCGTTATAGACAGGTTAATACTGCCCCAGGTTGTGGCCTTTATAGACAGGTTAATACTGCCCCAGGTTGTGGCCTTTATAGACAGGTTAATACTATTCCAGGTTGTGACCTTTATAGACAGGTTAATACTGTTCCAGGTTGTGGCCTTTATAGACAGGTTAATACTGTTCCAGGTTGTGGCCTTTATAGACAGGTTAATGCTGTTCCTGGTTGTGACCGTTATAGACAGGTTAATACTGTCCCAGGTTGTGGCCTTTATAGACAGGTTAATACTGTTCCAGGCTGTGACCTATATAGACAGGAAGATACTGTAACCTGGGTGTGACCTTTATAGACAGACGGGTACTGTTCCTGGTTGTAAGATTTATAGATAGATATTGTTTGGGTATAAGTTGATATAAAACCTGATCATATCAGATTACTCAAACTTTTTTACTGCAAATTTTTCTGCGAAATAATTTAACAAAAATGCAACTGCAACCAAGGAAATCGAACATCTTGTCATTAATTTTGGATTAAAAGAGCTGTACCATGTTGAATTAACTTAATTCAAATTCTCATTCAGCCTTGATCAAATTAAACAACAGACATTCAGATTGCTGGATCAACTACACCATCAATGAGTACTCTGCTTAATTAAGATTGTGTGTCAGCCTTGTTGTCGCCAGATCGAGGAAATCATGGACACAGAGTTATGGAATTGGATCCCCTGCACACTTGGCAAGCAGTGACTACTTCAATTAAGTTTTCTCTGATTAATGTATTTACAAAAA
>NW_022981487.1:0-8684 GCF_902652985.1 Pecten maximus
TTAGAACTCTAGCTGATGCACTTGTCTAGTGATTATAATTATATTGTTTGTTTCCTCATTCTCCGTTAATTCTTTCGTTATTTAATGATTATGATAGTGATTTTTGGTTAAGGCTAAGGGTAAGGTTTATGTTTGAGGTTAAGGCTAAGGCTAAGGTTTAGGTTTGAGGCTAAGGTCTAGGTTTCAGTGTAAGGTTAATATTTGAGGTTAAGGCTAAGGTTAAGGTTTGAGTGTAAGGTTTATGTTTGATGGTAAGCCTAAGGTTAAGGTTAAGGTTTGAGTGTAAGGTTTAGATTTGAGGTTCAGGCTAAGGTTAGGTTTGAGGCTAAGGTTTAGGTTTCAGTGTAATGTTTTTATTTGAGGTTAAGGCTAAGATTTAGGTTTGAGGGTAAGACTAATGTTTGAGTGTAAGGTTTAGGGTTAAGGTTAAGGCTAAGGTTTAGGTTTGGGTGTATGGTTTAGGTTTGAGTGTAAGGTTTAGGGTTAAGGTTAAGGCTAATGTTTAGGTTTGATTGTAAGGTTTAGATTTGAGGTTAAGGCAAATGTTTAGGTTTGAGTGTAAGGGTTTATATATGAGGTTACGGCTAAGGTTTAGGTTTGAGTGTATGGTTAGGGGATAAGTACGCAGTGATCAAGTTGATCATCTATATTTAGATCTTGAATAGTGACGTCACTTGTGGAGACCAATCGGTGATATAATGATTTCAATTGTAGTTTTGGCGCTTATTAATCAGCTTGGTCCCGGTCGGGTTAGGGTTAGGGTTAGGGTTAGGGTTAGGGGATAAGTACGCAGTGATCAAGTTGATCATCTATATTTAGATCTTGAATAGTGACGTCACTTGTGGAGACCAATCGGTGATATAATGATTTCAATTGTAGTTTTGGCGCTTATTAATCAGCTTGGTCCCGGTCGATGTTTTTATTTGGATGTACAACGTTGACTTAGGAAACCACTTGTTTAATTAATGCATACCTTCGGTGAGTGAAAGTCTCGTTACCATAACCATGCCGTTGAATTGATTTAACAATGTTTGATTGAGTTTTCAAATGCTTTCGACTTCTCAAGAATATATTTGATAACTCTAGCTGATGCACTTGTCTAGTGATTATAATTATATTGTTTGTTTCCTCATTCTCCGTTAATTCTTTCGTTATTTAATGATTATGATAGTGATTTTTGGTTAAGGCTAAGGGTAAGGTTTATGTTTGAGGTTAAGGCTAAGGCTAAGGTTTAGGTTTGAGGCTAAGGTCTAGGTTTCAGTGTAAGGTTAATATTTGAGGTTAAGGCTAAGGTTAAGGTTTGAGTGTAAGGTTTATGTTTGATGGTAAGCCTAAGGTTAAGGTTAAGGTTTGAGTGTAAGGTTTAGATTTGAGGTTCAGGCTAAGGTTAGGTTTGAGGCTAAGGTTTAGGTTTCAGTGTAATGTTTTTATTTGAGGTTAAGGCTAAGATTTAGGTTTGAGGGTAAGACTAATGTTTGAGTGTAAGGTTTAGGGTTAAGGTTAAGGCTAAGGTTTAGGTTTGGGTTTATGGTTTAGGTTTGAGTGTAAGGTTTAGGGTTAAGGTTAAGGCTAATGTTGAGGTTTGATTGTAAGGTTTAGATTTGAGGTTAAGGCAAATGTTTAGGTTTGAGTGTAAGGGTTTATATATGAGGTTACGGCTAAGGTTTAGGTTTGAGTGTATGGTTAGGGTTAGGGTTAGGGTTAGGGTTGGGTTAGGGTTAGGGTTAGGGTTAGGGTTAGGGTTAGGGGATAAGGGTTAGGGTTAGGGTTAGGGTTAGGGTTAGGGTTAGGGTTAGGGTTAGGGTTAGGGTTAGGGTTAGGGGTTAGGGTTAGGGTTAGGGTTAGGGTTAGGGGATAAGTACGCAGTGATCAAGTTGATCATCTATATTTAGATCTTGAATAGTGACGTCACTTGTGGAGACCAATCGGTGATATAATGATTTCAATTGTAGTTTTGGCGCTTATTAATCAGCTTGGTCCCGGTCGGGTTAGGGTTAGGGTTAGGGTTAGGGTTAGGGGATAAGTACGCAGTGATCAAGTTGATCATCTATATTTAGATCTTGAATAGTGACGTCACTTGTGGAGACCAATCGGTGATATAATGATTTCAATTGTAGTTTTGGCGCTTATTAATCAGCTTGGTCCCGGTCGATGTTTTTATTTGGATGTACAACGTTGACTTAGGAAACCACTTGTTTAATTAATGCATACCTTCGGTGAGTGAAAGTCTCGTTACCATAACCATGCCGTTGAATTGATTTAACAATGTTTGATTGAGTTTTCAAATGCTTTCGACTTCTCAAGAATATATTTGATAACTCTAGCTGATGCACTTGTCTAGTGATTATAATTATATTGTTTGTTTCCTCATTCTCCGTTAATTCTTTCGTTATTTAATGATTATGATAGTGATTTTTGGTTAAGGCTAAGGGTAAGGTTTATGTTTGAGGTTAAGGCTAAGGCTAAGGTTTAGGTTTGAGGCTAAGGTCTAGGTTTCAGTGTAAGGTTAATATTTGAGGTTAAGGCTAAGGTTAAGGTTTGAGTGTAAGGTTTATGTTTGATGGTAAGCCTAAGGTTAAGGTTAAGGTTTGAGTGTAAGGTTTAGATTTGAGGTTCAGGCTAAGGTTAGGTTTGAGGCTAAGGTTTAGGTTTCAGTGTAATATTTTTATTTGAGGTTAAGGCTAAGATTTAGGTTTGAGGGTAAGACTAATGTTTGAGTGTAAGGTTTAGGGTTAAGGTTAAGGCTAAGGTTTAGGTTTGGGTTTATGGTTTAGGTTTGAGTGTAAGTTTTAGGGTTAAGGTTAAGGCTAATGTTGAGGTTTGATTGTAAGGTTTAGATTTGAGGTTAAGGCAAATGTTTAGGTTTGAGTGTAAGGGTTTATATATGAGGTTACGGCTAAGGTTTAGGTTTGAGTGTATGGTTAGGGTTAGGGTTAGGGTTAGGGTTGGGTTAGGGTTAGGGTTAGGGTTAGGGTTAGGGTTAGGGGGGGATAAGGGTTAGGGTTAGGGTTAGGGTTAGGGTTAGGGTTAGGGTTAGGGTTAGGGTTAGGGTTAGGGTTAGGGTTAGGGTTAGGGTTAGGGGTTAGGGTTAGGGTTAGGGTTAGGGTTAGGGGATAAGTACGCAGTGATCAAGTTGATCTTCTATATTTAGATCTTGAATAGTGACGTCACTTGTGGAGACCAATCGGTGATATAATGATTTCAATTGTAGTTTTGGCGCTTATTAATCAGCTTAGGGTTAGGGTTAGGGTTAGGGTTAGGGTTAGGGTTAGGGTTAGGGTTAGGGTTAGGGTTAGGGGATAAGTACGCAGTGATCAAGTTGATCATCTATATTTAGATCTTGAATAGTGACGTCACTTGTGGAGACCAATCGGTGATATAATGATTTCAATTGTAGTTTTTGGCGCTTATTAATCAGCTTGGTCCCGGTCGATGTTTTTATTTGGATGTACAACGTTGACTTAGGAAACCACTTGTTTAATTAATGCATACCTTCGGTGAGTGAAAGTCTCGTTACCATAACCATTCCGTTGAATTGATTTAACAATGTTTGATTGAGTTTTCAAATGCTTTCGACTTCTCAAGAATATATTTGATAACTCTAGCTGATGCACTTGTCTAGTGATTATAATTATATTGTTTGTTTCCTCATTCTCCGTTAATTCTTTCGTTATTTAATGATTATGATAGTGATTTTTGGTTAAGGCTAAGGGTAAGGTTTATGTTTGAGGTTAAGGCCAAGGCTAAGGTTTAGGTTTGAGGCTAAGGTCTAGGTTTCAGTGTAAGGTTAATATTTGAGGTTAAGGCTAAGGTTAAGGTTTGAGTGTAAGGTTTATGTTTGATGGTAAGCCTAGGGTTAGGGTTAGGGTTAGGGTTAGGGTTAGGGTTAGGGTTAGGGTTAGGGTTAGGGTTAGGGGATAAGTACGCAGTGATCAAGTTGATCATCTACATTTAGATCTTGAATAGTGACGTCACTTGTGGAGACCAGTCGGTGATATAATGATTTCAATTGTAGTTTTGGCGCTTATTAATCAGCTTGGTCCCGGTCGATGTTTTTATTTGGATGTACAACGTTGACTTAGGAAACCACTTCTTTAATTAATGCATACCTTCGGTGAGTGAAAGTCTCGTTACCATAACCATGTCGTTGAATTGATTTAACAATGTTTGATTGAGCTTTCAAATGCTTTCGACTTCTCAAGAATATATTTGATAACTCTAGCTGATGCACTTGTCTAGTGATTATAATTATATTGTTTGTTTCCTCATTCTCCATTAATTCTTTCATTATTTAATGATTATGATAGTGATTTTTGACGTGTTCTGGAGAAAAAACAGCATTTGATTTGTTCATGCTCCTGTTTGTGATATAACATGATCAGACTAAGTCAAAGGAAAATATTCAGTAGCATCGCTTCTAAGTATGCTCATAGATTTGTTCTGACTCTAAAAGAATAGTCTCAATACATAAAATTATTGAAACCATAAACTTTCATATCAAATTTAATCCTTAGCCTTATCCTCAAACATAAACATTACATTCAAACCTTAACCTTAGCCTTACCCTCAATCATAAATCTTACACTCAAACCTTAGCCTTGCCTTCAAACATAAACCTTAAACTCAAATCTAAACCTTAACCTTAACCTTTACCCTTAACCTTACACTCAAACATTAGTCTTACCCTCAAACCTAAACCTTAGCCTTAGCCTCAAATAAAAACCTTACACTGAAACCTAAACCTTAGCCTCAAACCTAAACCTTAGCCTGAACCTCAAATCTAAACCTTATACTCAAACCAAAACTTTAGCCTTAACCTTAACCCTTAACCTTACACTCAAACCATAGCCTTACCCACAAACCTAAATCTTAGCCTTAACCTCAAATAAAAACATTACACTGAAACCTAAACCTTAGCCTCAACCTAACCTTAGCCTGAACCTCAAATCTAATCCTTACACTCAAACCTTAACCTTAACCTTACGCTTACCATCAAACATAAACCTTACACTCAAGCCAAGACCTTAGCCTAAACCTTAACCCTAAGCCTAACACTCAAACCTTAGCCTTACCCTCAAACCTAAATCTTAGCCTTAACCTCAAATATAAACATTACACTGAAACCTAGACCTTAGCCTCAAACCTAACCTTAGCCTGAACCTCAAATGTAAACCTTACACTCAAACCTTAACCTTAACCTTAGGCTTACCATCAAACATAAACCTTACACTCAAACCTTAACCTTAGCCTTAACCTCAAATATTAACCTTACACTGAAACCTAGACCTTAGCCTCAAACCTAAACCTTAGCCTTAGCCTTAACCTCAAACATAAACCTTACCCTTAGCCTTAACCAAAAATCACTATCATAATCATTAAATAACGAAAGAATTAACGGAGAATGAGGAAACAAACAATATAATTATAATCACTAGACAAGTGCATCAGCTAGAGTTATCAAATATATTCTTGAGAAGTCGAAAGCATTTGAAAACTCAATCAAACATTGTTAAATCAATTCAACGGCATGGTTATGGTAACGAGACTTTCACTCACCGAAGGTATGCATTAATTAAACAAGTGGTTTCCTAAGTCAACGTTTTACATCCAAATAAAAACATCGACCGGGACCAAGCTGATTAATAAGCGCCAAAACTACAATTGAAATCATTATATCACCGATTGGTCTCCACAAGTGACGTCACTATTCAAGATCTAAATATAGATGATCAACTTGATCACTGCGTACTTATCCCCTAACCCTAACCCTAACCCTAACCCTAACCCCTAACCCTAACCCTAACCCTAACCCTAACCCTAACCCTAACCCTAACCCTAACCCTAACCCTAACCCTAACCCTAACCCTAACCCTAACCCTAACCCAACCCTAACCCTAACCCTAACCCTAACCATACACTCAAACCTAAACCTTAGCCGTAACCTCATATATAAACCCTTACACTCAAACCTAAACATTTGCCTTAACCTCAAATCTAAACCTTACAATCAAACCTCAACATTAGCCTTAACCTTAACCCTAAACCTTACACTCAAACCTAAACCATAAACCCAAACCTAAACCTTAGCCTTAACCTTAACCCTAAACCTTACACTCAAACATTAGTCTTACCCGCAAACCTAAATCTTAGCCTTAACCTCAAATAAAAACATTACACTGAAACCTAAACCTTAGCCTCAAACCTAACCTTAGCCTGAACCTCAAATCTAAACCTTACACTCAAACCTTAACCTTAACCTTAGGCTTACCATCAAACATAAACCTTACACTCAAACCTTAACCTTAGCCTTAACCTCAAATATTAACCTTACACTGAAACCTAGACCTTAGCCTCAAACCTAAACCTTAGCCTTAGCCTTAACCTCAAACATAAACCTTACCCTTAGCCTTAACCAAAAATCACTATCATAATCATTAAATAACGAAAGAATTAACGGAGAATGAGGAAACAAACAATATAATTATAATCACTAGACAAGTGCATCAGCTAGAGTTATCAAATATATTCTTGAGAAGTCGAAAGCATTTGAAAACTCAATCAAACATTGTTAAATCAATTCAACGGCATGGTTATGGTAACGAGACTTTCACTCACCGAAGGTATGCATTAATTAAACAAGTGGTTTCCTAAGTCAACGTTTTACATCCAAATAAAAACATCGACCGGGACCAAGCTGATTAATAAGCGCCAAAACTACAATTGAAATCATTATATCACCGATTGGTCTCCACAAGTGACGTCACTATTCAAGATCTAAATATAGATGATCAACTTGATCACTGCGTACTTATCCCCTAACCCTAACCCTAACCCTAACCCTAACCCGACCGGGACCAAGCTGATTAATAAGCGCCAAAACTACAATTGAAATCATTATATCACCGATTGGTCTCCACAAGTGACGTCACTATTCAAGATCTAAATATAGATGATCAACTTGATCACTGCGTACTTATCCCCTAACCATACACTCAAACCTAAACCTTAGCCGTAACCTCATATATAAACCCTTACACTCAAACCTAAACATTTGCCTTAACCTCAAATCTAAACCTTACAATCAAACCTCAACATTAGCCTTAACCTTAACCCTAAACCTTACACTCAAACCTAAACCATACACCCAAACCTAAACCTTAGCCTTAACCTTAACCCTAAACCTTACACTCAAACATTAGTCTTACCCTCAAACCTAAATCTTAGCCTTAACCTCAAATAAAAACATTACACTGAAACCTAAACCTTAGCCTCAAACCTAACCTTAGCCTGAACCTCAAATCTAAACCTTACACTCAAACCTTAACCTTAACCTTAGGCTTACCATCAAACATAAACCTTACACTCAAACCTTAACCTTAGCCTTAACCTCAAATATTAACCTTACACTGAAACCTAGACCTTAGCCTCAAACCTAAACCTTAGCCTTAGCCTTAACCTCAAACATAAACCTTACCCTTAGCCTTAACCAAAAATCACTATCATAATCATTAAATAACGAAAGAATTAACGGAGAATGAGGAAACAAACAATATAATTATAATCACTAGACAAGTGCATCAGCTAGAGTTATCAAATATATTCTTGAGAAGTCGAAAGCATTTGAAAACTCAATCAAACATTGTTAAATCAATTCAACGGCATGGTTATGGTAACGAGACTTTCACTCACCGAAGGTATGCATTAATTAAACAAGTGGTTTCCTAAGTCAACGTTGTACATCCAAATAAAAACATCGACCGGGACCAAGCTGATTAATAAGCGCCAAAACTACAATTGAAATCATTATATCACCGATTGGTCTCCACAAGTGACGTCACTATTCAAGATCTAAATATAGATGATCAACTTGATCACTGCGTACTTATCCCCTAACCCTAACCCTAACCCTAACCCGACCGGGACCAAGCTGATTAATAAGCGCCAAAACTACAATTGAAATCATTATATCACCGATTGGTCTCCACAAGTGACGTCACTATTCAAGATCTAAATATAGATGATCAACTTGATCACTGCGTACTTATCCCCTAACCCTAACCCTAACCCTAACCCTAACCCTAACCCTAACTAAGATTGAGGCTTGCGTTTGATGCCAATGTTTAAGACTACGATTTAAGGCTAAGGTTAAGGATTAGTTTTGAGGCTAAGGTTAAGGGTAAGTTTTAAGGTTAAAAGAAATGGTTAGGGTTGATGCCAACGTTGTGTCTAAGGTTGGATGCTAAGGTTAAAGCTAACCGTAGTGACTAAGGTGAAGAGTAATTATCATACAAAGGTTAAGGTTTACGTTTGATGCTTAATCATTACCTTAAGCGTAGCTCTTATTTCTATGTTCTTAGCCTTAGGTGAAGGCAGATTGTAAAGGTCAAGTTTAAGGTTACGGCTTAGTGACGGGAAAATGCTAAATATGTTTGATAAATTGTGCCCAATTCCCTTGTATATGACAAGATACAATAACATATGTTTAACTGTTTAAATGGCGATGATTCAGACTATTGTTTGCTGCTAAGGTTAAGGCTAATGCTTGCGCGTAAAGTTAGGGATAGTGTTAGAGTTATTTAACACTAAACCCTTGCGGTAATCAGTGATACTTTCGGGTGAATTATAAAATATCAGGACTTCATTCTTGAAGAACTTTGGTTTACCCTGAGAGTAAAACTGGCGTA
>NW_022981488.1:0-8506 GCF_902652985.1 Pecten maximus
GTAACCTACTTCCTCCCCGGCCGTTCCCCCGGGTCAACAATTAACTTATTTGACTTCTTCATAACCGCTGATCGGAATTTCACCAAATTTGGTCAGAAACATCCCTATGGGTAGGGGACTTAAAATTGTACAAATGATGGGGCTGACCCCCTGGGGGCCTCTGGGGTGGGGCCAAAAGGGGTCAATTTAGCTATATTGATATAAACAACTTCTCTGAAAACGAGCAATGGATATCGCTCATATTTGCTTGGTAGCATCACTATGGGGTGGGGATTCAAAATTGTACAAATGATGGGGCTGACCCCCTTGGGGCCTCTGGGGCGGGGCCAAAAGGGGTCAATTTAGCTATATTGATATAATTAACTTCTTCTCTGAAACTAAGCAATGGTTATCACTCACATTTGTATGGTAGCATGGTCATGGGGTGGGGATTCAAAATTGTACAAATTTTAGGGTTGACCCCACCAGGGGGCTGAGGAGTGGGGCCAAAAGGGGTCAATTTGGCTAAATTGTAATGAACAACTTCTTCTCTGAAACAGCTCATATTTGACTGGTAGCATCCTTTTGGGTAAGGATTCAAAATTTTATAAAGGATGGAACTGACCCCACGGGGTGCAGAGGGCGGGGTCAAAAGGGGTCAATTGGTTTAAACAACTTCTTTTTTGAAACTAAGAAATGGATATCACTCACATTTGTGTGGTAGCATCCCTATGGGGTTGCGCCAAAAGTCAATTTCATTTCATGGATTAATGCATTTTTCACATAAAAACCTCACATACCCATATAAAATGCCTATGATATATTGACAGCAATACCAGTGACAAATATACTTAATCATCATTCTTGTTTCATATCTCATGAAATCCAGGTGAGCGATACAGGCCCTCTGGTTTTTATTTCCTATGGTACGGTCAGGGTCACATTTGTTATAAGTAGGCTGAGTGGAAGCATTTATGACATTTAATGATTTAAGGAAAAATTGAAATCATTTGGTCTGACTTGAGAACTTCTTTATTGTAAACATTTGTTTTAAATTTCATCCTAAAATTGAAGAAATATTGTGATTCAAATAACTCCATTATCCTTATCAATAAACATAATTGTATTTATTACAGCAACCAAAGAAGCCAGTATGTATCCAAAGTGGCAATCTCCAGGACCATCCACCAGATGCTAAGTCCACTCCCAGCAGTGGCAATCTCCAGGATCATCCACCAGTTGCTATGTCCACTCCCAACAGTGGCAATCTCCAGGACCATCCACCAGATGCTATGTCCACTGCCATCAGTGGCAATCTCCAGGATCATTCACCAGTTGCTATGTCCACTGCCATCAGTGGCAATCTCCAGGCTCATCCACCAGTTGCTATGTCCAATCCCAGCAGTGGCAATCTCCAGGACCATCCACCAGTTGCTATGTCCAATCCCTGCAGTGGCAATCTCCAGGACCATCCACCAGTTGCTATGTCCAATCCCAGCAGTGGCAATCTCCAGGATCATTCACCAGTTGCTATGTCCACTCCCAACAGTGGCAATCTCCAGGATCATTCACCAGTTGCTATGTCCACTCCCAGCAGTGGCAATCTCCAGGATCATTCACCAGTTGCTATGTCCACTCCAAGCAGTGGCAATCTCCAGGATCATTCACCAGTTGTTATGTTCACTCCCAACAGTGGCAATCTCCAGGATCATTCACCAGTTGCTATGTCCACTCCCAGCAGTGGCAATCTCCAGGATCATTCACCAGTTGCTATGTCCACTCCCAGCAGTGGCAATCTCCAGGATCATTCACCAGTTGCTATGTCCACTCCCAACAGTGGCAATCTGCAGGATCATTCACCAGTTGCTATGTCCACTCCCAGCAGTGGCAATATCCAGGATCAAGCACCAGTTGCTATGTCCACTCCCAGCAGTGACAATCTCCAGGATCATTCACCAGTTGCTATGTCCACTCCAAGCAGTGGCAATCTCCTGGATCATTCACCAGTTGCTATGTCCACTCCCAGCAGTGGCAATCTCCAGGATCATTCACCAGTTGCTATGTCCACTCCCAGCAATGGCAATCTCCTGGGTCATTCACCAGTTGCTATGTCCACTCCCAGCAGTGGCAATCTCCAGGATCATTCACCAGTTGCTATGTCCACTCCCAGCAATGGCAATCTCCTGGGTCATTCACCAGTTGCTATGTCCACTCCCAGCAATGGCAATCTCCTGGGTCATTCACCAGTTGCTATGTCCACTCCCAGCAGTGGCAATCTCCAGGATCATTCACCAGTTGCTATGTCCACTCCCAGCAATGGCAATCTCCTGGGTCATTCACCAGTTGCTATGTCCACTCCCAGCAGTGGCAATCTCCTGGATCATTCACCAGTTGCTATGTCCACTCCCAGCAGTGGCAATCTCCAGGATCATTCACCAGTTGCTATGTCCACTCCCAACAGTGACAATTTTCAGGATCATCCATCAGTTGCTATGTCCACCCCCAGCAGTGGCAATCTCCAGGATCATTCACCAGTTGCTATGTCCACTCCCAGCAGTGGCAATCTCCAGGATCATCCACCAGTTGCTATGTCCACTCCCAGCAGTGGCAATCTCCAGGATCATCCACCAGTTGCTATGTCCACTCCCTGCAGTGGCAATCTCCAGGATCATCCACTAATTGCTATGTCCACTCCCAGCAGTGGCAATCTCCAGGATCATCCATCAGTTGCTATGTCCACTCCCAGCAGTGGCAATCTCCAGGATCATCCACCAGTTGCTATGTCCACTCCCAGCAGTGGCAATCTCCAGGATCATCCATCAGTTGCTCTGTCCAATCCCAGCAGTGGCAATCTCCAGGATCATCCACCAGTTGCTATGTCCACTCACAGGAGTGGCAATCTCCAGGACCATCCACCAGTTACTATGTCCACTCCCTGCAGTGGCAATCTCCAGGATCATCCACCAGTTACTATGTCCAATCCCTGCAGTGGCAATCTCCTGGGTCATTCACCAGTTGCTATGTCCACTCCCAACAGTGGCAATCTCCAGGATCATCCATCAGTTGCTCTGTCCAATCCCAGCAGTGGCAATCTCCAGGATCATTCACCAGTTGCTATGTCCACTCCCAGCAGTGGCAATCTCCAGGATCATCCATCAGTTGCTCTGTCCAATCCCAGCAGTGGCAATCTCCAGGATCATCCACCAGTTGCTATGTCCACTCACAGGAGTGGCAATCTCCAGGATCATTCACCAGTTGCTATGTCCACTCCCAGCAGTGGCAATCTCCAGGATCATTCACCAGTTGCTATGTCCACTCCCTGCAGTGGCAATCTCCTGGGTCATTCACCAGTTGCTATGTCCACTCCCAACAGTGACAATTTTCAGGATCATCCACCAGTTGCTATGTCCACTCCCAGCAGTGGCAATCTCCAGGATCATTCACCAGTTGCTATGTCCACTCCCAGCAGTGGCAATCTCCAGGATCATTCACCAGTTGCTATGTCCACTCCCAGCAGTGGCAATTTTCAGGATCATTCACCAGTTGCTATGTCCACTCCCAGCAGTGGCAATCTCCAGGATCATTCACCAATTGCTATGTCCACTCCCAGCAGTGGCAATCTTCACGATCAATCACTTTTTGCCATGTCCACTCCCAGCAGTGACAGTCTCCAGAATCATCCAACATTTGCCATGTCCATGATTGGAAGTGAGGATTTGACAGTGATTCGGAATGACCAGTTTGATTTACAAGATCAAGTGCAAGGTAAAACAATGAGTTGTTTTCCTCTACTTCAGTCTCAATTTTACCCTGTCTGTATCATTGACATGATTCTGGAGGGAAAGTGTTAGTTTTGTTTTACTTCATTTTCTTGGAATTGTTTACTACCCAATTACAGATCTAATAACAATATTTATTATAAGTAATTATATACCACAGCCTTATTGATGGTCACTGCAACCTCTGCCTTGGGCATTGTTAACCTAAGTAAACTTTTCACAATTGCATGCTGACAAATCTGCTTAACCTTTGATAATTATTTGAAAACTTTTTCAGTAACAAGAAGGTAACCCTGACACATACCAAACTGGTCTTAATACAATTGTATGTGCTTGCTTTTTTACTTAAGTCGCCTTTCAGCTAGTTGTAAAGGTTCTAGATAATTAAATTCAAACAATTGAAGTATCTGTGAAGCTCCGTTGTTGGAGATATTATAATTATTATATAGGTTTAAACTTAGTTAGATATGTTTTTAAGATGCAAGAATTGTTTCATGAAAGAACTTTCAGTATTTTCATAAGCATAGTGGAATCGCCGTGCCTAAATCCTGACTGATGTTTAGTTAATATACTGTTAGTGTGTAAGTGATTATAGAGATACTTGAAAATACATCTTTCCATGACTTTACTTAAAATACTCAAAAGGGATATTGGTCTATAATTATTTACAGAAGAGTCACCCTTTTTGAAAACTGGTATAACATTTGCAACTTTCCATTTTGAAGGGAACAGGCCTAGTCTTAATGATATATTGAATAATTTTGATAACGGTTGGGATAACTGATTGGTAGCTTCTTTAAGAATACGTGGGTGGATAAGATCAGGACCGACAGCTTTATTAACATTTAATTGTGAAATAGCGTCTTTTACGTATTCAGTTGTAATAGAGATTGTGTCGAGTTTATGTACGATGTTGTTTCGTCCGTCAATAGGTGGTAACGGTGTGTTGTTGTTGTTGTCGTCAAGAAAACATTGTCTAGCAAAAAAGTCATTCAGTGCCTCGCCTTTGTCCATGTCGTTGTCGATGTAAGTGTCATTAGTTTTGAGTATAGGTATGTCAGTGGATTTGTTAAACCCACATAGAGTTTTAAGATTTTTCCAACAAAATTTTGAATTTAGACTCAGACTTTGACAATGATAGCCTACGTGACATCTTTCCTGTAAGTTGATTGACTTGTGAGCAGTGTAATTTTTATTCACGGAATCTGACTACATGTCATATTCAGGACAAAATTCTTGATTAATAATGAAATAATTTATTACTTATTTCAACCTAGATGTTATGGTAGTGAGATACTATCATGGTAGTTGCAATGAAACAATACTACTATTAAAAAATTCCAATTGAAAACTGGATCTTTTTTAAAATAGTTTGGTGAAGAGACACCACATTAAGTTTCTTTATTCCTAAATTATATTTTTTATTTGCTATAAATTGCAGGCACTGTGTACTCCTGTGGTGGCCTCAGATAAACCAGATAATATAGCATGGTCTACAGATGAACAAACTGACAGTGTCAGTACAGAAGGTAAAGTCATAGCACAGTCACATAAATATACTCTGTAAATACTTTGTTGCATTCACTAATTGATAGCTTGATTGACATGTTTGATGTTCTACATGTAACTTTGACTATTTATTCGTGTTACAAAAGTGTAACTTGTAAAGTGTGTTAATTGCATTGGTGTAATATTTCCACAATGTTCTATGTTAAGAGTTTAAAAATCTATGATTATTATAATGACCTGCAGAATACTGCATGCTCATTGTACATGTAATCTGATGTAAGACATGCATTGCAAACTCACATGTCCACATTTATGCTAGCTTATTAAGGTATTCTGATTGAATATATGTGATTAATATTACTACTGTTACTCCTTTCATCCATTGCACACATTGATCTGGATGAGTACATTATTGTCTTCAGCGGCGAAAAGCGTAATGGATATAAATTAAAATTATTAAAATGTATCTTTTTTCAGGACATGGTGAGGATAGAACCCCCGATTGCAGAGCCAGTCCATCAGGCATTCAGATTCAGTCGATCAACAAATATCTCAAAGCAAGCATTGACTATAATAAGACTCATGCATGCTTTTATTGTGGTAAACAAGAAAAAAACATATATAGACATCTGCAAACAATGCATGGGGAGGAAAGGGAAATAGCAGCTTTACCTGAATTGCCAGCCAGTGGGAAGCGGGAAGTGAAATCTGAAAATCAAAAACTTATTGAGAAATCTCGCCGAAGAGGTTTAGATAAAGTAAGAAATCTTGGGGACTTCAAGCACAATATTGAGGTTATCCAAAAGAATAAAGGTGTACTTTTAGTCTCCAGAAGACCGTTGAAAGAAACACAAAAAAGTCATGATGTTGAGGACTATGTACCTTGCAAATACTGTTTAGTATTTTTCATAAAGAAAGAGCTTTCGAGACATATTAAGTCTTGCCCATTTTCAACAAACCCATTGAATGGTTTAGAACAGGATAGTGCAGCTGCAGAGAGGAAAAGTGTAAAGGATGGAATGCTATTATTACTTGAAGCGAGACAAGAGACAGAAAACAGCAAAGATTTTTATGAGTTGATCATTTTACCCATGCTTCATGATGATGTATCCAAGTGTGTCGAAACGGATCCACTAATTGTAATTTTGTAGTATGTGAACCAAAATTGTACCTCTGTCTTAGGTTGCTGCCTTAAAGCGTGCTCAATACATCAGGTATATGGATGAAGTTAAGAGGAAAGAAACTGAAGACTTTATTACACTGTTTGCAACAATGGACTGATGAGATTTCAAGTATAGCAAGGCAGAGTTCATCAGAAGCCAAATACAACAAACAGAACATGCTGCCTTTGACAAGAGACCTAATAAAGCTGAAGGTATATGCTTATACATGTATCAACTTTTGCAGACCTTGTGACCATAACCATGACCTTTGACCCACTTTAAAAATGTTAGCCTTAAAATGTTAACCTTAATTATAAGACAAGGGCGTTCTGATTAGGCATGTGTGTGACTCAATAAGCAGCACTATTGTATGTTGTCTTGTGATAACTCTGGTTATTCATTGTTAGCTCACCTGGTCCGAAGGACCAAGGTGAGCTTATGCCATACCGTGGCGTCTGTCGTCCGTCCGTCCGTCCGTCCGTCCGTCCGTCCGTCCGTCCGTCAACAATTAACTTATTTGACTTCTTCATAACCGCTGATCGGAATTTCACCAAATTTGGTCAGAAACATCCCTATGGGTAGGGGACTTAAAATTGTACAAATGATGGGGCTGACCCCCTGGGGGCCTCTGGGGTGGGGCCAAAAGGGGTCAATTTAGCTATATTGATATAAACAACTTCTTCTCTGAAAACGAGCAATGGATATCGCTCATATTTGCTTGGTAGCATCACTATGGGGTGGGGATTCAAAATTGTACAAATGATGGGGCTGACCCCCTTGGGGCCTCTGGGGCGGGGCCAAAAGGGGTCAATTTAGCTATATTGATATAAACGACTTCTTCTCTGAAAACGAGCAATGGATATCGCTCATATTTGCTTGGTAGCATCACTATGAGATGGGGATTCAAAATTGTACAAATGATGGGGCTGACCCCCTTGGGGCCTCTTGGGCGGGGCCAAAAGGGGTCAATTTAGCTATATTGATATAAACGACTTCTCTGAAAACGAGCAATGGATATCGTTCATATTTGCTTGGTAGCATCACTATGGGGTGGGGATTCAAAATTGTACAAATGATGGGGCTGACCCCCTGGGGGGGGTCTTTGGGCGGGGCCAAAAGGGGTCAATTTAGCTATATTGATATAAACGACTTCTCTGAAAACGAGCAATGGATATCGCTCATATTTGCTTGGTACATGTAGCATCACTATGGGGTGGGGAGCAATGGATATCGCTCATATTTGCTTGGTACATGTAGCATCACTATGGGGTGGGGATTCAAAATTGTACAAATGATGGGGCTGACCCCCTTGGGGACATCCGGGGCGGGGGCCAAATGGGGTTAATTTAGCTAAATTGATATAAACAACTTCTCCTCTGAAACAGAGCAATGGATATTGCTCATATTTGCCTGGAAGCATCACTTTGGGGTGGGGATTCAAAATTGTACAAATGGTGAGGCTGACCCCACGGGGCCTGAGGGGCGGGGCCAAGAGGGGTCAATTTGGCTAAATTGATATGAAAAACTTTTTCTCTGAAACTAAGCAATTGATATATCTAATATTTTACTGGAAGCATTCCCTTGGGTTAAGGATTCAAAATTAAACAAATGACGGGGCCAACCCCCTTGGGGCTGAGGGGCGGGGCCAAAAGGGGTCAATTTGGTTAAATTGATATAATTAACTTCTTCTCTGAAACTAAGCAATGGTTATCACTCACATTTGTATGGTAGCATGGTCATGGGGTGGGGATTCAAAATTGTACAAATTTTAGGGTTGACCCCACCAGGGGGCTGAGGAGTGGGGCCAAAAGGGGTCAATTTGGCTAAATTGTAATGAACAACTTCTTCTCTGAAACAGCTCATATTTGACTGGTAGCATCCTTTTGGGTAAGGATTCAAAATTTTATAAAGGATGGAACTGACCCCACGGGGTGCAGAGGGCGGGGTCAAAAGGGGTCAATTGGTTTAAACAACTTCTTTTTTGAAACTAAGAAATGGATATCACTCACATTTGTGTGGTAGCATCCCTATGGGGTTGCGCCAAAAGTCAATTTCATTTCATGGATTAATGCATTT
>NW_022981489.1:0-8498 GCF_902652985.1 Pecten maximus
CAGCGGACGATACCAGGACATATATACCTATACATGGTGGTATACACGACAGTACACACAGATGGGACAGCAGACAGAAGGACAGACAACGACTCAGGTGGCAACAGTCAGACCAGTGGGACACACAGATGGAGAGACAGACAGACAGACAGACAGACAACGGACATACTACTTACCTATACACTGGTGGCTATACAGTCAGTACCCAGTGGGACACACACAGATGGAGAGAGAGACAGACAGACAGACAACGGACATACTACTTACCTATACACTGGTGGTTATACAGTCAGTACCCAGTGGGACACACAGATGGAGAGACAGACAGACAGACACTCGGACACACTACTTATCTATACACTGGTGGTTATACAGTCGGTACCCAGTGGGACACACAGATGGAGAGACAGGCAAACACTCGGACATACTACTTACCTATACGCTGGTGGTTATACAGTCAGTACCCAGTGGGACACACAGATGGAGAGACAGACAGACACTTGGACACACTACTTACCTATACACTGGTGGTCATACAGTCGGTACCCAGTGGGACACACACAGATGAAACTGCCAAAGGTGTTTTGACACTCTCCACCCTTACAGATATTCTGGAGTTCTTCACACTCATCAATATCTACAGTCAAAATAGAAGAACATAAAAATTGGTTTGACCTTGTACAAGGTACTATTCGTTTAAGTTAGAGAGAAGAAATATATACAGATTCCTAACTTGGTCTCCACACCCCGAGTTTGTCAATATTTTATATTCCAAGTAACAGTCAAGTTGAGTGAGAAAATAAAAGGTTACAGTAATGTTTCTGTTGTATAATTGTAATCTTTCTCATATAAATAAAGTTTTATAAAGCATGAATTCTAAAATATCTGTCGTGTTAAAAAATCAATTAGGTAAATCTCTATTAGACATATATAACATACTTGCCAATAAAATGCTAATGTCTCTACCTGTGCAAAAGTATCTCTACACAAACATGAAGTGAAGTTTTATCAGAATCTGTCAGAAATTGTGACAGGTAGTATTCTACTTTTAGTGTTAATGACCTTAACCACTGATTTATTTCGGCAATATTCAAATTTGTTAAAACAAATCCATGGTAAACACGCATTTCAGTAAAATCTGACTATGAATACAATTTAGAGTGAAGAGAAAGGAGTGTGATGTATAGGTGGGCAGATGGGACAAAAAATAATATCACCTCCCACGTGTATAACAGTTACCAGGTATGACATCGGTCTAGTATAATACCACCTCCCACGTATATAACAGTTACCAGGTATGACATCGGTCTAGTATAATACCCCCTCCCACGTATATAACAGTTACCAGGTATGACATCGGTCTAGTATAATACCCCCTCCCCACGTGTATAACAGTTACCAGGTATGACATCGGTCTAGTATAATACCCCCTCCCCACGTGTATAACAGTTACCAGGTATGACATCGGTCTAGTATAATACCACCTCCCACGTATATAACAGTTACCAGGTATGACATCGGTCTAGTATAATACTCCCTCCCACGTGTATAACAGTTACCAGGTATGACATCGGTCTAGTAAAATACCTCTCCCACATGTATAACAGTTACCAGAAATGACATCGGTCTAGTATGATACTCCCTCCCCACGTATATAACAGTTACCAGGTATGACATCGGTCTAGTATAATACCTCTCCCACGTATATAACATTTACCAGGTATGACATCGGTCTAGTATAATACTCCCTCCCACATGTATAACAGTTACCAGGTATGACATCGGTCTAGTATAATATTCCCTCCCCACGTATATAACAGTTACCAGGTATGACATCGGTCTAGTATAATACCCCCTCCCACGTGTATAACAGTTACCAGGTATGACATCGGTCTAGTATGATACTCCCTCCCACGTATATAACAGTTACCAGGTATGACATCGGTCTAGTATAATACCCCTCCCACATGTATAACAGTTACCAGGTATGACATCGGTCTAGTATAATACCACCTCCCACGTATATAACAGTTACCAGGTATGACATCGGTCTAGTATAATACTCCCTCCCACGTATATAACAGTTACCAGGTATGACATCGGTCTAGTATAATACCCCCTCCCACGTATATAACAGTTACCAGGTATGACATCGGTCTAGTATAATACTCCCTCCCCACGTATATAACAGTTACCAGGTATGACATCGGTCTAGTATAATACCCCCTCCCACGTATATAACAGTTACCAGGTATGACATCGGTCTAGTATAATACTCCCTCCCCACGTATATAACAGTTACCAGGTATGACATCGGTCTAGTATAATACTCCCTCCCACGTGTATAACAGTTACCAGGTATGACATCGGTCTAGTATAATACTCCCTCCCACGTGTATAACAGTTACCAGGTATGACATCGGTCTAGTAAAATACCTCTCCCACATGTATAACAGTTACCAGGTATGACATCGGTCTAGTATGATACTCCCTCCCCACGTATATAACAGTTACCAGGTATGACATCGGTCTAGTATAATACCTCTCCCACGTATATAACATTTACCAGGTATGACATCAGTCTAGTATAATACTCCCTCCCACATGTATAACAGTTACCAGGTATGACATCGGTCTAGTATAATACTCCCTCCCCACGTATATAACAGTTACCAGGTATGACATCGGTCTAGTATAATACCCCCTCCCACGTGTATAACAGTTACCAGGTATGACATCGGTCTAGTATAATACCCCTCCCACATGTATAACAGTTATATGTACCAGGTATGACATCGGTCTAGTATAATACCACCTCCCACGTATATAACAGTTACCAGGTATGACATCGGTCTAGTATAATACTCCCTCCCACGTATATAACAGTTACCAGGTATGACATCGGTCTAGTATAATACCCCCTCCCACGTATATAACAGTTACCAGGTATGACATCGGTCTAGTATAATACTCCCTCCCCACGTATATAACAGTTACCAGGTATGACATCGGTCTAGTATAATACCCCCTCCCACGTATATAACAGTTACCAGGTATGACATCGGTCTAGTATAATACTCCCTCCCACGTGTATAACAGTTACCAGGTATGACATCGGTCTAGTATAATACTCCCTCCCCACGTATATAACAGTTACCAGGTATGACATCGGTCTAGTATAATACTCCCTCCCACGTATATAACAGTTACCAGGTATGACATCGGTCTAGTATGATACTCCCTCCCACGTATATAACAGTTACCAGGTATGACATCGGTCTAGTATGATACTCCCTCCCACGTATATAACAGTTACCAGGTATGACATCGGTCTAGTATAATACCCCCTCCCACGTATATAATATTTACCAGGTATGACATCGGTCTAGTATAATACCCCCTCCCACGTATATAACAGTTACCAGGTATGACATCGGTCTAGTATAATACCACCTCCCACGTATATAACAGTTACCAGGTATGACATCGGTCTAGTATAATACCCCCTACCAGGTATATAACAGTTACCAGGTATGACATCGGTCTAGTATAATACCACCTCCCACGTATATAACAGTTACCAGGTATGACATCGGTCTAGTATAATACCCCCTCCCACGTATATAACAGTTACCAGGTATGACATCGGTCTAGTATAATACTCCCTCCCCACGTATATAACAGTTACCAGGTATGACATCGGTCTAGTATAATACCCCCTCCCACGTATATAACAGTTACCAGGTATGACATCGGTCTAGTATAATACTCCCTCCCACGTGTATAACAGTTACCAGGTATGACATCGGTCTAGTATAATACTCCCTCCCCACGTATATAACAGTTACCAGGTATGACATCGGTCTAGTATAATACTCCCTCCCACGTATATAACAGTTACCAGGTATGACATCGGTCTAGTATGATACTCCCTCCCACGTATACAACAGTTACCAGGTATGACATCGGTCTAGTATGATACTCCCTCCCACGTATATAACAGTTACCAGGTATGACATCGGTCTAGTATAATACCACCTCCCACGTATATAACAGTTACCAGGTATGACATCGGTCTAGTATAATACCCCCTTCCCAAGTATATAACAGTTACCAGGTATGACATCGGTCTAGTATAATACCACCTCCCACGTGTATAACAGTTACCAGGTATGATATCGGTCTAGTATAATACCCCCTCCCACGTGTATAACAGTTACCAGGTATGACATCGGTCTAGTATAATACCACCTCCCACGTATATAACAGTTACCAGGTATGACATCGGTCTAGTATAATACTCCCTCCCACGTATATAACAGTTACCAGGTATGAAATCTGTCTAGTATAATACTCCCTCCCACGTATATAACAGTTACCAGGTATGATATCGGTCTAGTATAATACCCCCTCCCACGTGTATAACAGTTACCAGGTATGACATCGGTCTAGTATAATACCACCTCCCACGTATATAACAGTTACCAGGTATGACATCGGTCTAGTATAATACCCCCTCCCACGTATATAACAGTTACCAGGTATGACATCGGTCTAGTATAATACTCCCTCCCCACGTATATAACAGTTACCAGGTATGAAATCGGTCTAGTATAATACTCCCTCCCATGTATATAACAGTTACCAGGTATGACATCGGTCTAGTATGATACTCCCTCCCACGTATATAACAGTTACCAGGTATGACATCGGTCTAGTATAATACCCCCTCCCACGTGTATAACAGTTACCTGCAGGTATGACATCGGTCTAGTATAATACCCCCTCCCACGTATATAACAGTTACCAGGTACGACATCGGTCTAGTATAATACCCCCTCCCACGTGTATAACAGTTACCAGGTATGACATCGGTCTAGTATAATACCCCTCAAACATGTATAACAGTTACCAGGTATGACATCGGTCTAGTATAATACCCCCTCCCACGTATATAACAGTTACCAGGTATGACATCGGTCTAGTATAATACCCCCTCCCACGTATATAACAGTTACCAGGTACGAAATCAGTCTAGTATAATACCCCCTCCCACGTGTATAACAGTTACCAGGTATGACATCGGTCTAGCATAATACCCCTCAAACATGTATAACAGTTACCAGGTATGACATCGGTCTAGTATAATACCCCCTCCCACGTATATAACAGTTACCAGGTATGACATCGGTCTAGTATAATACCCCCTCCCACGTATATAACAGTTACCAGGTATGACATCGGTCTAGTATAATCATCCCTCCTCACGTATATAACAGTTACCAGGTATGACATCGGTCTAGTATAATACCCCCTCCCACGTATATAACAGTTACCAGGTATGACATTGGTCTAGTATAATACCACCTCCCACCTATATAACAGTTACCAGGTATGACATCGGTCTAGTATAATACCCCTCAAACATGTATAACAGACATTGGTCTATAATACACATCTTGATATATCATGACTTTGTCCGAGAAATAAGCGACCATTCTTGATCTAAATCAAGTGCTGTCAATAATACATTAACATGTAAATACATATATAGTGTTATTTACTTTATATTTACCTTCGAGGATCAAATCGATGGATGGTTTGAAGCCAGGTCCACCCGGACACAACGTCTTATATTCACCTGTAAAGAGGCAGCAAAATCAAGTCAAATAATTGCATGGTTGAAATACAATAACTAGTGCTCACGACTGGACCCTTTATATATATGTCATAATTTCTTATCATGTACCAGTGCCATTACTTCTACCATAGACTGAAATTGTTTGCAAATCTTTGGCTTTGACATATTCCTATTATCAATTCTGAAAATGAACCCGATTCCCACCACAGATAGCCAGGATAGCATACTGTACTTGTACCATTGACAGAGCAGCGCTCACAGAAGTCAGGACCCCCCTCCCCTCATCCCTGTCCCACACTACAACAGGTGGTATACTTACTTGTACCATTGACAGGGCAGTGCTCACAGAAGCCAGGATCCCCCGTCCCTGTCCCACACTACAACAGGTGGTATACTTACTTGTACCACTGACAGGGCAGTGCTCACAGAAGCCAGGATCCCCCCCATCCCTGTCCCACAGTAAAACAGGTGGTATACTTACTTGTACCATTGACAGGGCAGCGCTCACAGAAGCCAGGATCCTCCCCCCATCCCTGTCCCACACTACAACAACATGTGGCACGGTACGTGTCCAGGGTAATCACGTCACTACAGCGGCCATATTGTCGATTCTGAGGAACTGTCATGTAGCAGGTGCCAAGACGCTTATCTACAAAACAGATTGTGTATCTACAATACAGATAGAGTGTATCTACAACACAGATAGAGTGTATCTACAATAGATAGAGTGTATCTACAATACAGATAGAGTGTATCTTCAGCATAATGATTTTTGTTGGATATTCTTTCCAAGGAATAAATTAATGTCAATACATGGAGTAGTTCATTCTTTATAACAAAATTAAACATTATTGATTAAATACATAAATTGATAGAATGGTAAACATGTAAAGATTCATTATACTACTGTGTAGTTAGTAATATTTGTGGGCGATTTAATTTTCCTATATTTGCAGTCATTAAATAAACCACAAAAATAAATACCTAGCAAATGTTTGTTTTATTTACATGGTGCAGTTGTATGTAACTTAATATCAGTGAGCTAAGTCAGACTGGATTTAACAAGTGGACTATACAGTATGACTATCAATGTGGCCTACACATAGACCATTTAACATAAACCATTAAACATACACCATTAAACATAAACCATTAAACCTGTGGTGAGTTAGTGGGGTAATTGTTGTTATGGTTTAAATACCAATGTGGCCTATACATAAACCATTAAACCTGTGGTGAGTTAGTGGGGTAATTGTTGTGATGGTTTCAATACCAATGTGGCCTATACATAAACCATTAAACCTGTGGTGAGTTAGTGGGGTAATTGTTGTTATGGTTTAAATACCAATATAAACCATTAAACCTGTGGTGAGTTAGTGGGGTAATTGTTGTGATGGTTTCAATACCAATGTGGCCTACACATAAACCATTAAACCTGTGGTGAGTTAGTGGGGTAATTGTTGTTATGGTTTCAATACCAATGTGGCCTACACATAAACCATTAAACCTGTGGTGAGTTAGTGGGGTAATTTTTATTATGGTTTCAATACCAATGTGGCCTATACATAAACCATTAAACCTGTGGTGAGTTAGTGGGGTAATTGTTGTTATGGTTTCAATACCAATGTGGCCTATACATAAACCATTAAACCTGTGGTGAGTTAGTGGGGTAATTGTTGTTATGGTTTCAATACCAATGTGGCCTATACATAAACCATTAAACCTGTGGTGAGTTAGTGGGGTAATTGTGATGGTTTCAATACCAATGTGGCCTATACATAAACCATTAAACCTGTGGTGAGTTAGTGGGGTAATTGTTGTTCAATGGTTTCAATACCAATGTGGCCTATACATAAACCATTAAACCTGTGGTGAGTTAGTGGGGTAATTGTTGTGATGGTTTCAATACCGATACAGCCTGTTCCTGTTGGGTTGGTCTCATAGCCTGCTGGACACCGACAGATATAGCCCCCTTGGGTGTTCACACAGGTCCCGTACAGACAGTTGTCAGGATTGGTACACTCGTTTATATCTGTAAATACCAATATCAGTTACATATCAATAGGAACAATAGTACGCAATTATATAGAAACATTTTCACTAGAATAATTCACAGAAGTCCAGCATACCACAACAAACTCGTTACAGTGATAATCTTATTCAACCAGATTTTCAGAACTATGAAAGTTGATTAAACTAATTTACTGACAAATCAATGATAGGCATTTCTATATCTTAGATCAAATAAATAACTTAATATACAGAAACTTGTACATAAAAAAAAGATACACTTAATTAACACAAATGTAAAAAACGATATATAATGTACACATACATAAAACGATATACTGAACACACATGTAAATAAAAGGTACACTTAACATGAATGCAAAAAAACAAAAAAACAAAAAACAAAAAAAAAACCCTGTACACTTATGAAAAAAAAGATATACTGTACACATTATGTGAAAAAATAGATGCAAATCTAAAAAGCTATTTCTATTTCCTTTGCCAAGAACTAGAAAATGGAGACTGAAATTTGAAGAACACAGAAATAACTAATTGTTCATTAAGGTAACTGCCAGAGAGGTTACCTGTACAGTTTCCACCTGAATCGTCCAGTCTAAAGCCTTGGTTACAGTTACACCGGAACAAGCCAATCATGTTCTCACACTCGCCATTAACACACAGGTTATGGAAGGTGTCACACTCATTAATGTCTGAAACACACAACATACATCGTAAACAATATACATCGTATTCAGGATCGTAAACACTATACATTGTATACAGCATCGTAAACAACATATGTTGTATTCAGCATCGTAAACATACATCGTATACAGCATCGTAAACA
>NW_022981490.1:0-8540 GCF_902652985.1 Pecten maximus
GCGTGGTTAATTGTTCACCGATGACAGTTTGCCGCAATCATAACGTTTTCCTGTTCTCACATCCCACTTGAGGTGCCTAAAAAAGATCCGAAGCTTCCAGCTAGCTCTAGAAAATGACGTCAGAATGCACGTTGAGCGTCACCAGATCCCGTAGTATTGTGACCCAACGGCGTCCGCGGATAGCGCGGTTAATTGTTCACCGATGGAAGTTTTGCCCGAAATCTTACGTTTTCCTGTTTATCACATCCCACTGGAGGTGCCCAAAAAGATCCGAAGCTTCTAGCTGCTCTAGAAATGACGTCAGAACTGGACGTTGAGCGTCACCAGATCTCGTAGTATTGTAACCAAGCGTCCGCGGTAGCGCGGTTAATTTTTCACCGATGGAAGTTTTGCCGAAATCATTACGTTTTCCTGTTGGCCACTTTCCACTGGAGGTGCCCAAAAAGATCCGAATCTCCTAGCAGCTCTAGAAATGACGTCAGAACTGCACGTTGAGCGTCAACATATTCCGTAATATTGTAACCACCCGTTCTCGGTGGCGTGGTTAATTGTTCACCGATGACAGTTTTGCCGCAATCATAACGTTTTCCTGTTTATCACATCCCACTGGAGGTGCCCCAAAAGATCCGAAGCTCCTAGCGACTCTAGAAATGACGTCAGAACTGCACGTTGAGCGTCACCATATTACCGTAGTATTGTAACCACGCGTCCGCGGTAGCGAGGTTAATTGTTCACCGATGAAGTTTTGGCCGAAATCATAACGTTTTTCCTGTTGATCCACATTCCACTGGGAAGGTGCCCAAAAAGATCCGAAGCTCCTAGCAGCTCTAGAAATGACGTCAGAACTGCACGTTGAGCGTCACCATCGGTGAACAATTAACCACGCGTCCGCGGTAGCGTGGTTAATTGTTCACCGATGGAGTTTTGCCGAAATCATAACGTTTTCCGGTTTATCACATCCCAACTGGAGGTGCCCAAAAAGATCCGAAGCTCCTAGCAGCTCTAGAAATGACGTCAGAACTGCACGTTGAGCGTCACCATATTCCGTAGTATTGTAACCACGCGTCTCGCCATAGCTTACGGTATAATTGTTCATCGATGGAAAGTTTTGCCGAAATCATTACGTTTTCATGTTGATCACACTCCCACTGGAGGTGCCCGAAAAAGATCCGAACTCCTAAGTAGCTCTAGAAATGACGTCAGAACTGCGACGTTGAGCGGCACCATATTCCGTATGTATTGTAACCAACGCGTCCGCTGATAGCTGGCGGTTTAATTGTTCTACCGATGGGAAATAGTTTTGACCGAAAATTCAGTTACTTTTCCTGTTGATTCACATCCCACTGGAAGGTGCCAAAAAGATCCGAAGCTCCGAGCTGCTCTAGAAATGAACGTCAGAACTGGCACGGTTGAGCGGCACCATATTCTCGGAAGTATTGTAACAAGCGTCCACAGCGGTAGCGGTGGGTTAAATTTGTCACCGACGTGAAAGTTTGTGGCCGAAATCTTACGTTCTTCATGTTGATCAGCATCCCACTGTAGGTGCCCAAAAAGATCCGAAGCTCCTAGCAGCTCTAGAAATGACGTCAGAACTGCACGTTGAGCGTCACCATATTCCTGTAGTATGTAACCGACGCGTCCGCGTTAGCGTGGTTAATTGTTTCACCGATGGAAGTTTTCGCCGAACATCAAGACGCTTTCCTGTTGATCACATCCTCACTGGAGGTGTCTAAAAAAGATCCGAAGCTCCTAGTAGCTCTAGCAATGATCTCAGAACTGCACGTGACCCGTCAACAATTCCGTAATATTGTACACCCGTTCTCGGGGCGTGGTTAATTGTCACGATGACGTTTTGCCGCTCATAACTTTTCCCCGTTTATCACATCCCCTGGAGGGGCCCCAAAAAATCCGAAGCTTTAGCACTCAAAAAGCTCAGAACCCTTTTTGCGCACCTATTAATTTTGTAACCACGCGTCCGCGGTAGGGCGGGGTTTTTTTTTCACCGATGGAAAATTTTTTCGAACATATTTTTTTTCCCTCCCCCCCCCCCCCCCCCCCCCAAAAAAAAGGGGCCAACCAAAACCCGGGCCCCCAAACGATTTGTAACCCCGTCCCGTAGGGGTAAGTTCCCGATAAGTTTTCCCCTTTGTTTTTGGGTTTTTTCCCCGGGTCCAAAAAACGGCTCTGTGTCAAAAAAAGTCAAAAATCAGTTACGTCAAAATCGTAGATTGGAACCCCCCCCTCCCCGTCCGGTTTTTGCACCGTAAGTTTTTGTTTATTTCCTTTTACAATCCCATAGGGGGCCCAAAAAATCCAAAATTAGTGCCAAAATGGGGGAAAATTAAATTTACGTCAAATCCTAGTAGCCAATTTTCCCGGTGGCGTGGGTTAAGGGTTCCCCTACGTTTTTTGGTCAAACGTTTTTTTTTATCACATCCCCCCTTGAGGTGCCAAAAAACGAACCCCAGTTTTTAGTGCTGAACTGCCGTTGAGCGTTCCCGTTGTTTGTGAAGGGGGGACCGGGGGGTTTTTTTCCGGAATTTTTCCCAAATTTTTTGCCCCCTTTTTTTTTTCCCCCGGGGGCCCCAAAAAATCCCCAACTCTAGCGCTCTAGAAAGACTCAGAATGGACGTTTTGGTCACCCCAAACCGTATATTTAAAAACCCCCCCCTTTTTTTTTTTTCCCCCAGGAATTTTTCCCAAAACATTAGTTTTCCTTTTTCACTCCCCCGGGGGAAAAAGATCCGGAAATCCTAACTCAGAAATGACGCCCAAAAGCACGTTGGGTACCCTTTCCTAAAAATTTAAAAAAGTTTTCCCGGGGGCGGGTTTTTTGTTCAAATTTAAAAGTTTTGGCAATCAAAGTTTTGAAATCCCCCCCCGGGGGTCCCAAAAAGGTCCCAACTTTTTTGTACTCAAAATCGTAGAATGCACGTTGGGGTCCCCTTACCCTGTTTTAAAGTTTCCCGGGGTTTTGGGTTAATTTTCCCCATTTAAGTTTTCCGAAAACAAACCCCGGTCCCCCAATGGGGGCCCAAAAAAATCCGAATTTTTAAAAACCCCAGGAAAAAAAAATGAAGCGTCCCATATTTTATTTTAAGAGGTTTTCCCCAAACTGGTTTTTGTTACCATAAGTTTTTCCCAAAAATTTTTTTTAAAAACCAGGGGGGTGCCAAAAAATCCGAGCCCCCTTAAATATGAACCCGGGCGTCCCATTTTTTTGAAAAAGGTTTCCCCCAAAAGTGTTTTTTTTCACGGGGGTTTTGCCCAAAAATTAGTTTTCCCGTTAAATCCCCGGAAAGGGCCCCAAAAAAAACCCCCAAACTCCAGATTTAAAAGGTCGTGCCGTTTTTAAACCCCTAAGTTTGAACCCCGGGTCCGGAAAGCTGGGGAGTCCTAAGGCCAAAAACGTAGTTTTTTGTTTAACCTCCCATAGGGGCCAAAAATTGAACTTTGGCCGAAATGGGGAAAATGGGATCCCAAATTAGTTTTGTCCAACTCCGGGTGGCAATTTTTCCCCTAAATTTGGAAACTCGTTTTCCGTTGAAACCCCCCATATCCCAAAAAACCCTCGGGGGTGAAAATTTTAAATGCCCTTTGGGGTCAATTTCTGTTTTAACCAGGTCCCAGCGGTTTTGTTTAATGGAAATTTTTCCAAATTACGTTTCCCCTTTCCATTTAAAAGGTCCCAAAAAACCCCTTTTTACAGTAGAAATGCGTAAACTGGGGGGTAAAAAAACCTAAATTTTAAAAACCCCCTTTTCCCGGGGGGGTTTTAATTTTTCCAAGAAGGTTTTTGGGAACAAAAATTTTTTTAACACTCCCACGGGGTGCCAAAAGATGAATTTGACCAGAAACCGGTCCGTTGGGCCCCATTAAGAAAAACCCGGGGTCCGCGGGGGCCTTTTAATTGGGAACCTGGAAATTTTGTCCCATTCATTTTTTTTGGACCTCCCAAGGGGAAAAAACCCCCAATTTTCCCAAAATTTTAGTCGTAAAACCACTTGGGGGGAATATCTTTTAGATTTTAAACCCCCGGAAAGGGAATTTCCCAATTTTCCGGAAAAAAGTTTTTTTGTCATTGGGGTGCCCCAAAAGTCCGGTCCAAACCTGAAATCGAAAAAAATTTTTAACTCCAACCTAGTAGGTAGACCGGCCGTTAGGGAATTTCCCTAAGTTTTGGAAACTTTTTTTTCCCCCTTTATTATTGGGGGTTTCCAAAAAAAAAACCCTTTTTAGCACTCAGAAATGCCCAAACGACTTTTCCCCAAATTCCCCCGATTTTAAGCGTCCCAACTTTATTTAAATTTTTACAGGGTTTTTTTTAATTTTCCCCTTTTCAATCCCCCTGGGTTTTCCCAAAAAACCAAACCCCGGCCAAAAAAATCCAAAGCCGGGCCAAATATTTTATGATTGAACCCGCCCCCCGTGGGTTTTTTGTTCACCCATGGGTTTTTTAAAAAGTTCCCTTTTTCCGTTTATCCTCCCACTAGGGGGGCCCCCAAAAAGAAGCTTTTCTGTCTGAAATGATCAGAAACTGGGCACCGTTGAGGTAAACCAATTTTCCCCGGTAGGGGTTTAACACCGCCCTTTTCTTTTTTTTCCCAAATTTTAAAGTTTTTTTTGTTGATCACCTCCCCTGGGGGTGCCCAAAAAACCCCCAAAAAACCAAAAAGGTAGAACCCCTTTTCCCCTCCCATTTGTAAGGCCCCCCTTGCGGGTTTTTTTTTTTGGGGAAAATAAATTTTCTGTACAAATCCCCCTGGGGGGCCCCAAAAAATCCAGCTTCTAGGGTTAGAAAACGTCGAACGCACGTTGGCGTAACCCATTTCCGAGTATTGTAAAAACCGCCCCGGTTGCGGGTTAATTGTTCACCATGAAATTTGCCGAAATCATTACTTTTCCGTGGGTCACATCCCCCTGGGGTCCCCAAAAGACCAAAAACTAAGGTCAGAAAGACGTCAAAAGTTGACCACCTATTTCCTGTATTGAAACACGGTGGACCGGTTTTTTTTCAAAATAAGTTTTCCCAAATCAAGTTTTCCGGGCCATTTTACTGGGGGGCCCCCAAAATCCAATCCAGACTCTGAAATCCCAAACCGGTTGGGCCAAAATTCCCCGGGTTTTTCCCCCCGTGGGGACGTGGAATTTTTTCACCCTGGGTTTGGAAATCCCTAAGCCGGGCCAAACCCCAAAAAGCCCCCAAAAAAACCGAAGCTCCCAATTTAAAATGATGAAACAGTTGGCGCCCTATTCAGTTTTAAACCCCCCCGGGTAATTTGGGGGGAAAAAAAAAAATTTCCGTCCCAAAATCCCACGGGGGGCCCCAAAAAGATCGAAATTCAGTGCCTAAAAATCGTAGAAATGCCCTCCCGTCCCGGTTTTACCAGGGCCGCTTGGGGGTTTTTCACATAATTTTTTCCAAATTCGGGTTTCCTTTATACTCCCAAAAGGAGGGGCCCAAAAGATCCCGTTTTAGGCCAAAAGCGTCAGCGGTTGAGCGTAAATTTTAATTGTAAAAGGCCCTTTTCCGGTTTTTTTTCAACCCAATTTTTAAAAATTTCTTTTTTTGGGCCATTTTTACTGATGCCCAAAAAGGGCCCAGCGCTAGTGCGTAAAATTTTACCGAAAGGGAAAATTTCCCTTTTCCCCCCCCCGGGGTGGAAGTTCACCCAAATTTTGGGGAAAATCTTTTCCGTTACCAACCATTGAGGTGTAAAAACCCCCCCTTTGCTGTTGAAATGACGGGGGAACTACGTTCGACCAAACCCCCGAGTAAAAACCCCAGGCGGAACCCAAAATTTTAAAAAAACATTACGTTTTTCCCCTTTTTTTAACCCCCGGGGTCCCAAAAAGATAAGCCCAAGGTTTTAAAAAACAAATGCCCTTTACCACCATAGTGAAAAAAAACCAGCTCCCGGGAGCGCGGTTTTTTTTCCCGGAAAATTTTCCAAAAATTAAAAGTTTTTTTTGAATTTCCGGGGGGGCCCAAAAAGATCCGAAGCTCCTAGCAGCTCTAGAAATGACGTCAGAATCTGCACGTTGAGCGTCACCATATTCGTAGTATTGGTAACCACGCGTCCGCGGTAGCGGGTTAATTGTTTCACCCGATGGAAGTTTTGCCGAAATCATAACGTTTTCCTGTTGATCACATCCCACTGGAGGTGCCCAAAAAGATCGAAGCTCCTAGCAGCTCTAGAAATGCGTCAGAACTGAACGTTGAGCGTCACCATATTCCGTAGTATTGTAACCGCGTGTCCGCGGTAGCGGGGTTAATTGTTCACCGATGGAAGTTTTGCCGAAATCATAACGTTTTCCTGTTTATTCCATCCCACTGGAGGTGCCCAAAAAGATCCAAGCTCCTAGTAGCTCTAGAGATGAACGTTCAGAACTGCAACGTTGAGGCGTCACCATAGTTCCGTAGTATTGTAACCACAAGCGTCTCGCGGTAGGCGTGTTAATTGTTCACCGATTGGAAGTTTTGCCGAAATCATTAAGGGTCGTTTTCTGTTGATCATCATCCCACTGGAAGGTGGCCTAAAAAGATCGCGCAATGCTCCTAGGCAGCTCTAGAAATGACGTCAGAACTGCACGTTGAGCGTCACCATATTCCGTAGTATTGTAACCACGCGTCCGCGGTAGCGCGGTTAATTGTTCACCGATGGAAGTTTTGCCGAAATCATTACGTTTTCCTGTTGATCACATCCCACTGGAGGTGCCCAAAAAGATCCGAAGCTCCTAGCAGCTCTAGAAATGACGTCAGAACTGCACGTTGAGCGTCACCATATTCCGTAGTATTGTAACCACGCGTCCGCGGTAGCGCGGTTAATTGTTCACCGATGGAAGTTTTGCCGAAATCATAACGTTTTCCTGTTGATCACATCCCACTGGAGGTGCCCAAAAAGATCCGAAGCTCCTAGCAGCTCTAGAAATGACGTCAGAACTGCACGTTGAGCGTCACCATATTCCGTAGTATTGTAACCACGCGTCCGCGGTAGCGTGGTTAATTGTTCACCGATGGAAGTTTTGCCGAAATCATTAACGTTTTCCTGTTGATCACATCCCACTGGAGGTGCCCAAAAAGATCCGAAGCTCCTAGCAGCTCTAGAAATGACGTCAGAACTGCACGTTGAGCGTCACCATATTCCGTAGTATTGTAACCACGCGTCCGCGGTAGCGTGGTTAATTGTTCACCGATGGAAGTTTTGCCGAAATCATAACGTTTTCCTGTTGATCACATCCCACTGGAGGTGCCCAAAAAGATCCGAAGCTCCTAGCAGCTCTAGAAATGACGTCAGAACTGCACGTTGAGCGTCACCATATTCCGTAGTATTGTAACCACGCGTCCGCGGTAGCGTGGTTAATTGTTCACCGATGGAAGTTTTGCCGAAATCATACCGTTTTCCTGTTGATCACATCCCACTGGAGGTGCCCAAAAAGATCCGAAGCTCCTAGCAGCTCTAGAAATGACGTCAGAACTGCACGTTGAGCGTCACCATATTCCGTAGTATTGTAACCACGCGTCCGCGGTAGCGTGGTTAATTGTTCACCGATGGAAGTTTTGCCGAAATCATAACGTTTTCCTGTTGATCACATCCCACTGGAGGTGCCCAAAAAGATCCGAAGCTCCTAGCAGCTCTAGAAATGACGTCAGAACTGCACGTTGAGCGTCACCATATTCCGTAGTATTGTAACCACGCGTCCGCGGTAGCGCGGTTAATTGTTCACCGATGGAAGTTTTGCCGAAATCATAACGTTTTCCTGTTGATCACATCCCACTGGAGGTGCCCAAAAAGATCCGAAGCTCCTAGCAGCTCTAGAAATGACGTCAGAACTGCACGTTGAGCGTCACCATATTCCGTAGTATTGTAACCACGCGTCCCGCGGTTAGCGCTGGTTAATTGTTCACCGATGGAAGTTTTGGCCGAAATCATACGTTTTCCTGTTGATCACATCCCACTGGAGGTGCCCAAAAAGATCCGAAGCTCCTAGCAGCTCTAGAAATGACGTCAGAACTGCACGTTGAGCGTCACCATATTCCGTAGTATTGTAACCACGCGTCCGCGGTAGCGTGGTTAATTGTTCACCGATGGAAGTTTTGCCGAAATCATAACGTTTTCCTGTTGACCATTCCACTGGAGGGCCCAAAAGATCCGAAGCTTCTAGCAGCTTAGTAATGACGTCAGAACTGCACGTTGAGCGTCACCATATCGAGTATTGTAACCAGCGTCGCGGTAGCGCGGTTAATTTTCACCGTCAGTTTTGCGAAATCATTACCTTTTCCTTTGTACATCCGGAGTGCCAAAAGTCCAAGCTCTAGCACTCTAGAAATGAGTGAAGTGCACGTACGTCCTTTCCATTTAAGAGAGATTCCGTAATGCTCCAGTACCAGCCAGCTTCCTACGTCCAAAGTAATGTGAACGTCGCGGGGTAATTGTTCACGATGAGTTTGCCGATCATTACTTTTCCTTGAAATTTGAAAGTCCAAATTTCCATACGTCATGCTTCGTTAGTATTGTACATTGTAACCACTTTGCCTG
>NW_022981491.1:0-26811 GCF_902652985.1 Pecten maximus
GAAGCATCAACTGCTTGAAATTTTTTTGGGGTTTCCCAACACTGTCCGCCGCACTTTAATTCAACCGGGAAAAGTCCCATTTGTATAACTTTGTCGGTTTTTGGAAGGAGGCGGAAGTTTGATCATAAGGTACAACATGCTTTTTTGGGTAAGGCTATTCAGTCCCAAAACGTAAACACCATAAATAATTGTTTTTGGGAAATTCATTTAATAATTAGGAATGACATTTGTTGCAATGGATTTGTGGGAGGAAATTTACACATAGTGTACCAAATGAGTCCAGGAGTGTCCAGGGACATTTTGCACGCCCCGAATTGTTATTGAAGATTTTTTGATTAAATTTTTTTCTGTAACATTAAGACATCTTATCAAACACCATGCAAAATTTCATGATTTTATAATACGGAAACTTTGCACCATGAATGGCTTAAAGCATGCATTTAGTGTCCGGGCGTTTTTCAACGCCCGAGCCGTTAATAAAGATTGTTTGATATTTTTTTCTTAACATACAGATATACTTTATCTACATCTGCAAATTTACTTCAAAAAGACGACGTAAAATCTTTTTTTTAACCTAAATCTTACAATTCGATGATTTGCCCTGTTACGGCTGCGGTCGGCCATGATGTTTGGGGAGGTTTTTACCGCCGGATCGTAATTTTTTTTATTCTTTATTTTTTCTGTAACATACGATATATATTTATCTACCCATGCAAATTTTATATCTACCTGGGGATCTGAAAAAGTATCCCGTAGCACCGCCCCTGCGGTGTACTGGAAATTGTATTGGTTCAAATCACTTGACATGTCCCTTTTAAATTTGATATATAACACTTTTGCAAACCCGGAATAAAATACAAAAAAAACTTACTATTTTCATCAGCTACGTTTATTCATTCAGTTACAGTTTTTAGTTCAGTAATTAAAAACGTTAATAACATCGTAAACTTTGAGTTCTAAAATAATACGAAAACTATACTTCTAAGTTTAAATACTAACATTCTTTTTTACAATATAAAAGTTTTTAATGAGGGACAAGCTCGCATGTTGGGCTAATCTAGCTAGACCTCGCTAGATAAACGTACAATCAGAGGCAAAAATATATTTTTTTTAAGTATTCTAGTATTTTTTTATTGAGATTTTTTGTTATCTGTTTGTTCTCATAATGAAAGGCCCCTGATATAAGCCCATCACGGTTGCCACACATGTACCTATGTCTGGTTAACTTAACACCCCCTTTCTTGTGTGTAATGAAAAACTTAAGAATTATTATAAGTTTAAATCAGTTAAAATAATATCTTTGTTTTAGTGATTATCTAGTCTTCCAGATTTTTTTGTTTTGTAAAAACATGTGAAACAAGCTCAATTAGTTTATATGGTTTCACATGAATTTAAATGTCATTTGACAGCACTATTTTGATCATTTAAACAAAAACAACCTGGCATGACATAGATAAACACTAATACATGAGTTATTGTAACTTTTTTCAACCCCAAAAACATATTTTCGATAAGCTCTCTGATTCTGATTATTTACCAATTATGAACTAGATCATTTTATGTAACTCAAATAGTTTAAAATATCTGTTTTCATTCAATGTTTTCCTGCAACTATCCCTGACAAATATACCACATCAAAACCATTTTTTGGAGGGGTTCATCATTGATTACAAACCGATTGGTTTTTTCTCAAATTTACTCTGCCACAAGTGTACTGATACACCTATAATGAACAATACTTTGAGTATGGCTACAGTATTGATTTATAAAGTTTGATGAAAATAAGAATAGATATTGTAAAGTCTTGAATCTTGTTTGTGTTATTTAATAATGTTTTTTTTCATACCTACATGCACTTGGAAAGAGATTTGTATTGTAGATATTGGTTTTGACTTGGTAGATACGTCTACCAGGATCAATTAAAATTAGTGGGGGGAAAATAACAGCTTCAGGGGCTGAATTTTGAAACAGTAGTATCCTGGTGGAAGGTGGTCTGTTTATACCCAAAACGATTATGACAAGTGGTCTGTTTATATCAAGAGTGAGATATGACGTTTTGTGTGGTCTGTTTTATCAGGACTGAGATATGACGTGTGGTCTGTTTATATCAGACTGAGATATACAGTGGTCTGTTTATATTTGAGACTGAATATACGTGTGGGGCTGTTTATATCAGACTGAGATATGACGTGTGTGGGCTGTTTATGTCAGAGACTGAGATATGACGTTGTGTGGTCCCGTTTTATATAGGGACTGAGATATGACATGTGTGACTGTTTATATCAGGGACTGAGATGTGACTGTGGGTTTTCTGTTTATATCAGGGACTGAGATATGACTGTGTTGTCTGTTTATATCAGGGACTGAGTTGACATGTGTTGGTCTGTTTATATCAGGACTGGGATAGACATGTGTGGTCTGTTTATATCAGACTGAGATATGACGTGTGTGGTCTGTTTATATCAGACTGAGATATGACGGTGTGGTCTGTTTTATATCAGGAAATGAGATATGACATGTGTGGTCTGTTTATTATCAGAGACTGAGATATGACGTTGTGTGGTCTGTTTATAAACAGCTGAGATATGACGTGTGTGGTCTTTTATATCAGAGACTGAGATATGACTGTGTGGTCTGTTTATCAATACTGGGATATGACATGTGTGGGCTTTTATATCAGAGACTGAGATATGAAAGTGTGTGGTCTGTTTTATAATCCAAGACAGAGTATACATGTGTGGTCTGTTTTAATACAGACTGAGATATGACGTGTGTGGTCTGTTGTATCAGAGACTGAGATATGACGTGTGTGATCTGTTTATATCAGGGACTGATATATGACTGTGTGGTCTGTTTATACAGAGATGAGATATGACTGTGGTCTGTTTTATCAGAGAGTGAGATATGACGTGTGTGGTCTGTTTATAATCAGAGAGTGGAGATATGACGTGTGTGGTCTGTTTATATCAGAGACTGAGATATGACATGTGTGGTCTGTTTATATCAGATACTGGGATATGACGTGTGTGATCTGTTTATATCAGGGACTGATATATGACATTGGTGGTCTGTTTATATCAGAGACAGATATGACGTGTGTGGTCTGTTTGTATCACAGACTGGGATATGACGTGGTGGTCTGTTTATATCAGAGACAGAGATATGACGTGTGTGGTCTGTTTGTATCACAGACTGGGATATGACATGTGTGGTCTGTTTATATCAGATACTGAGATATGACGTGTGTGGTCTGTTTATATCAGACTGAGATATGACGTATGTGGTCTGTTTATATCAGACTGAGATATGACGTGTGTGGTCTGTTTATATCAGAGACTGGGATATGACATGTGTGGTCTGTTTATATCAGAGAGTGAGATATGACGTGTGTGGTTGTTTATATCAGACTGAGATATGACATGTGTGATCTGTTTATATCAGACTGAGATATGACATGTGTGGTCTGTTTATATCAGGCTGAGATATGACATGTGTGGTCTGTTTATATCAGAGAGTGAGATATGACATGTGTGGTCTGTTTATATCCAGACTGAGATATGACATGTGTGGTCTGTTTATATCAGGCTGAGATATGGCGTATGTGGTCTGTTTATATCAGACTGAGATATGACGTGTGTGGTTCTTTATATCAGAGAGTGAGATATGACGTATGTGGTCTGTTTATATCAGACTGAGATATGACGTGTGGTCTGTTTATATCACAGGACTGGATATGACGTGTGTGGTCTGTTTATGTCAGAGACTGAGATATGACGTGTTGTGGTCCTGTTTATATCAGAGACTGAGATATGACATGTGTGGTCTGTTTATAATCAGACTGAGATATGACATGTGTGGTCTGTTTATATCAGACTGAGATATGACATGTGTGGTCTGTTTATATCAGACTGAGATGTGACGTGTGTTGTCTGTTTATAATCAGACTGAGATATGACATGTGTGGTCTGTTTATATCAGACTGAGATATGACAGGTGTGGTCTGTTATATCAGAGAGTGAGATATGACATGTGTGGTCTGTTTATATCACAGACTGAGATATGACGTTGTGTGGTCTGTTTATATCAGATACTGAGATATGACATGTGTGATCTGGTTATATCACAGACTGGGATATGACGTGTGTGGTCTGTTTATATCAGGACCTGAGATATGACATGTGTGGTCTGTTTATATCAGAGACTGAGATATGACGTGTGTGGTCTGTTTATATCAGGGACTGAGATATGACGTGTGTGGTCTGTTTATATCAGACTGAGATATGACGCGTGTGGTCTGTTTATGTCAGAGACTGAGATATGACGTGTGTGGTCTGTTTATATCAGAGAGTGAGATATGACGTGTGTGATCTGTTTATATCAGACTGAGATATGACATGTGTGGTCTGTTTATATCAGAGAGTGAGATATGACGTGTGTGGTCTGTTTATATCAGACTGAGATATGACATGTGTGGTCTGTTTATATCAGAGAGTGAGATATGACGTGTGGTCTGTTTATATCAGACTGAGATATGACATGTGTGGTCTGTTTATATCAGGCTGAGATATGGCGTATGTGGTCTGTTTATATCAGACTGAGATATGACGTGTGTGGTCTCTTTATATCAGAGAGTGAGATATGACGTATGTGGGTCTGTTTATATCAGACTGAGATATGACGTGTGGTCGTTTATATCACAGACTGGGATATGACGTGTGTGTCTGTTTATGGTCAGCAGACTGAGATATGAACGTGTGTGGTCTGTTTATATCAGAGACTGAGATATGACATGTGTTGGTCTGTTTATATCAGACTGAGATATGACATGTGTGGTCTGTTTATATCAGACTGAGATATGACATGTGTGGTCTGTTTATATCAGACTGAGATGTGACGTGTGTTGTCTGTTTTATATCACAGACTGAGATATGACGTGTGTGGTCTGTTTATATCAGATACTGAGATATGACATGTGTGATCTGGTTATATCACAGACTGGGATATGACGTGTGTGGTCTGTTTATATCAGACTGAGATATGACTTGTGTGGTCTGTTTATATCAGAGACTGAGATATGACGTGTGTGGTCTGTTTATATCAGGGACTGAGATATATGACGTGTGTGGTCTGTTTATATCAGACTGAGATATGACCGTGTGGTCTGTTTATGTCAGAGACTGAGATATGACGTGTGTGGTCTGTTTATATCAGAGAGTGAGATATGACGTGTGTGGTCTGTTTATATCAGACTGAGATATGACATGTGTGGTCTGTTATATCAGAGAGTGAGATATGACTGTGTGGGTCTGTTTATATCAGACTGAGATATGACATGTGTGGTCTGTTTATATCAGAGAGTGAGATATGACATGTGTGGTCTGTTTATATCAGAGCTGAGATATGACATGTGTGGTCTGTTATATTCACAGACTGAGATATGACATGTGTGATCTGTTTATATCAGAGAGTGAGATATGACATGTGTGTCTGTTTATATCAGGGACTGAGATATGACGTGTGTGGTCTGTTATATCAGAGACTGAGATATGACGGTGTGGTCTGTTTATATCAGGGACTGAGATATACTTTGGGCTTTTATATCAAGACTGAATATGACGTGTGTGATTTTTTTATATCACAGACTGGGAATACATGTGTGGTCTGTTTATCAGGACTGAGAATGACTTGGGTTCTGTTTATATCAGGGACTGAGATATACGATTGGTTGTTTTTTCACTGAAATGACGTGTGTGGCTGTTTATCACGACTGGGAAAATGACGTGTGGTCTGTTTATATAGAGAGGGAAAAATGACGTGGGGGTCTGTTTATTCAACGGGAAAATTTACTGTGATCTGTTTATATCAGACTGAATTGACTGTGTGGGCTTTTTTCGGGGAATATGACATGTGTGGCTTTTTATATCAGAGGGAATTACATTGTGGCTGTTTATATCAGACGAGATATGACATGTTGGGCTGTTTATATCAGGCGAGAATGGCTTGTGTCTTTTTAAAACAACTGAGATTGCGGTGGGGGGTCTCCCTTTTTTTCAGAGAGTGAGTACGTAAATTTTGGTCTTTTTATATCAGACTGAGATATGACGTGTGGTCTGTTTATATCACAGACTGGGATATGACGTGTGTGGTCTGTTTATGTCAGAGACTGAGATATGACGTGTGTGGTCTGTTTATATCAGAGACTGAGATATGACATGTGTGGTCTGTTTATATCAGACTGAGATATGACATGTGTGGTCTGTTTATATCAGACTGAGATATGACATGTGTGGTCTGTTTATATCAGACTGAGATGTGACGTGTGTTGTCTGTTTATATCAGACTGAGATATGACATGTGTGGTCTGTTTATATCAGACTGAGATATGACATGTGTGGTCTGTTTATATCAGAGGAGTGAGATATGACATGTGTGGTCTGTTTATATCACAGACTGAGATATGACGTGTGTGGTCTGTTTATATCAGATACTGAGATATGACATGTGTGAGTCTGGTTATATCACAGACTGGGATATGACGTGTGTGGTCTGTTTATATCAGGGACTGAGATATGACATGTGTGGTCTGTTTATATCAGAGACTGAGATATGACGTGTGTGGTCTGTTTATATCAGGGACTGAGATATGACGTGTGTGGTCTGTTTATATCAGACTGAGAATATGACGCGTGTGGTCTGTTTTATGTCAGAGACTGAGATATGACGTGTGTGGTTCTTGTTTATATCAGAGAGTGAGATATGAACGGTGTGTGATCTGTTTATATCAGACTGAGATATGACATGTGTGGTCTGTTTATATCAGAGAGTGAGATATGACGTGTGTGGTCTGTTTATATCAGACTGAGATATGACATGTGTGGTCTGTTTATATCAGAGAGTGAGATATGACATGTGTGGTCTGTTTATATCAGACTGAGATATGACATGTGTGGTCTGTTTATATCACAGACTGAGATATGACATGTGTGATCTGTTTATATCAGAGAGTGAGATATGACATGTGTAGTCTGTTTATATCAGGGACTGAGATATGACGTGTGTGGGTCTGTTTATATCAGAGACTGAGATATGACGTGTGTGGTCTGTTTATATCAGGGGACTGAGATATGACATGTGTGGTCTGTTTATATCAGAGAGTGAGATATGACATGTGTGGTCTGTTTATATCAGACTGAGATATGACATGTGTTGTCTGTTTTATATCAGCTGAGATATGGCGTATGTGGTCTGTTTATATCAGACTGAGATATGACGTGTGTGGTCTCTTTATATCAGAGAGTGAGATATGACGTATGTGGTCTGTTTATATCAGACTGAGATATGACGTGTGGTCTGTTTATATCACAGACTGGGATATGACGTGTGTGGTCTGTTTATGTCAGAGACTGAGATATGACGTGTGTGGTCTGTTTATATCAGAGACTGAGATATGACATGTGTGGTCTGTTTATATCAGACTGAGATATGACATGTGTGGTCTGTTTATATCAGACTGAGATATGACATGTGTGGTCTGTTTATATCAGACTGAGATGTGACGTGTGTTTGTCTGTTTATATCACAGACTGAGATATGACGTGTGTGGTCTGTTTATATCAGATACTGAGATATGACATGTGTGATCTGGTTATATCACAGACTGGGATATGACGTGTGTGGTCCTGTTTATATCAGACTGAGATATGACTGTGTGGTCTGTTTATATCAGAGACTGAGATATGACGTGTGTGGTCTGTTTATATCAGGGACTGAGATATGACGTGTGTGGTCTGTTTATATCAGACTGAGATATGACGCGTGTGGTCTGTTTATGTCAGAGACTGAGATATGACGTGTGTGGTCTGTTTATATCAGAGAGTGAGATATGACGTGTGTGGTCTGTTTATATCAGACTGAGATATGACATGTGTGGTCTGTTTATATCAGAGAGTGAGATATGACGTGTGTGGTCTGTTTATATCAGACTGAGATATGACATGTGTGGTCTGTTTATATCAGAGAGTGAGATATGACATGTGTGGTCTGTTTATATCAGACTGAGATATGACATGTGGTGGTCTGTTTATATCACAGACTGAGATATGACATGTGTGATCTGTTTATATCAGAGAGTGAGATATGACATGTGTAGTCTGTTTATATCAGGGACTGAGATATGACGTGTGTGGTCTGTTTATATCAGAGACTGAGATATGACGTTGTGGTCTGTTTATATCAGGGGACTGAGATATGACGTGTGTGGTCTGTTTATATCAGAGACTGAGATATGACGTGTGTGATCTGTTTATATCACAGACTGGGATATGACATGTGTGGTCTGTTTATATCAGAGACTGAGATATGACCGTGTGTGGTCTGTTTATATCAGGGACTGAGATATGACGTGTGTGGTCTGTGTATATCACAGACTGAGATATGATGTGTGGTCTGTTTATATCAGAGACTGAGATATGACGTGTGGTGGTCTGTTTATATCAGAGAGTGAGATATGACATGTGGTCTGTTTATATCATATACTGAGATATGACGTGTGTGGTCTGTTTATATCAGAGACTGAGATATGACGTGTGTGATCTGTTTATATCACAGACTGGGATATGACATGTGTGGTCTGTTTATATCAGACTGAGATATGACATGTGTGGGTCTGTTTATATCAGATACTGAGATATGATGTGTGATCTGTTTATATCAGAGACTGAGATATGATGTGTGTGGTCTGTTTATATCAGACTGAGATATGACGTGTGTGGTTTGTTTATATCAGAGACTGAGATATGACGTGTGTGGTCTGTTTATATCAGGGACTGAGATATGACATGTGTGGTCTGTTTATATCAGACTGAGATATGACGTGTGTGGTTTGTTTATATCAGAGACTGAGATATGACATGTGTGGTCTGTTTATATCAGGGACTGAGATATGACGTGTGTGGTCTGTTTATATCAGACTGGGATATGACGTGTGTGGTCTGTTTATGTCAGAGACTGAGATATGACGTGTGTGATCTGTTTATATCAGACTGGGATATGACATGTGTGGTCTGTTTATATTAGAGACTGAGATATGACATGTGTGGTCTGTTTATATCAGAGAGTGAGATATGACATGTGTGGTCTGTTTATATCACAGACTGAGATATGACGTGTGTGGTCTGTTTATATCAGAGACTGAGATATGACGTGTGTGATCTGTTTATATCAGAGAGTGAGATATGACGTGTGTGGTCTGTTTATATCAGGGACTGAGATATGACGTGTGTGGTCTGTTTATATCAGGGACTGAGATATGACGTGTGTGGTCTGTTTATATCAGAGACTGAGATATGACGTGTGTGGTCTGTTTATATCAGGGACTGAGATATGACATGTGTGGTCTGTTTATATCAGAGACTGGGATATGACATGTGTGGTCTGTTTATATCAGGGACTGAGATATGACGTGTGTGGTCTGTTTATATCAGAGAGTGAGATATGACGTGTGTGGTCTGTTTGTATCACAGACTGGGATATGACACGTGTGGTCTGTTTATATCAGACTGAGATATGACGTGTGTGGTCTGTTTATATCAGACTGAGATATGACGTATGTGGTCTGTTTATATCACAGACTGGGATATGACGTGTGTGGTCTGTTTATATCAGAGACAGAGATATGACGTGTGTGGTCTGTTTGTATCACAGACTGGGATATGACATGTGTGGTCTGTTTATATCAGGGACTGAGATATGACGTGTGTGGTCTGTTTATATCAGATACTGAGATATGACGTGTGTGGTCTGTTTATATCAGACTGAGATATGACGTGTGTGGTCTGTTTATATCACAGACTGGGATATGACGTGTGTGGTCTGTTTATGTCAGAGACTGAGATATGACGTGTGTGATCTGTTTATATCAGAGAGTGAGATATGACGTGTGTGGTCTGTTTGTATCAGAGACTGGGATATAACATAATCATTGTGCCAGTTATTAGTAAACAGATACTGTAAGTTGTGAAATTGCAGTGAAAGGAATTACTAACTTACATGTTTGTTGTTTTTTCAACTTTAGCAATGGATTAGGGAGAACTCGATTAGGGAGAATTCACCGCCTACAGACATGAATAATGAATTATTTACCAAAATAATAGCTCTGTTGAAGAGAAGAGGTTTTGTACAGTTAGTGAAACCTGACCTATCCAGACCTACCTACAGCTATGGACCAGCTGGTACTCTATTGAGGAGAAACATAGCACAATGTTGGTCAGTACTTCAGAGATCAGAATAATAAATATCATATTGTAAGTAGATGTCTACTGATTGATGTATAATAAGTCTGTACCACTTCGTCAGTATGGTAGGTTTTTTATTTCTGTTCCACCAACCCCCAAAACAACCCAAAGAACCACTGTTTGTATATAGAGATAGTATGGAAGCACACTAAATACCTAATAGAGTATAGACATGGGTAAAGATTGATACATTACAAAAGAAATAGAAAATTTCACAAAATCGCTAATTTTCAAAATTCACCTGAATATGACATTTTCCCCCAAATGTCATTCTTCCTGAAAAATGTGAAGAAAAGACATCTGTTATATTATAAGGGATACAAATTGATTCTTGAATCATATTTCACCTATGATTTCTAGTATGATAAAATGGCATTTGATCGGTAAATGTTTTATTAGTCACTAGTTTAGTGTGAAACATAAGTAACAAGTTTTATTGTGGTCGTTTACTGAGGTGTGAAACATAAGTGACAAGTTTTATTGTAGTAGTTTACTGAGGTGTGAAACATAAGTGACAAGTTTTATTGTGGTAGTTTACTGAGGTGTGAAGCATAAGTGACAAGTTTTATTGTGGTAGTTTACTGAGGTGTGAAACATAAGTGACAAGTTTTATTGTGGTAGTTTACTGAGGCGTGAAGCATAAGTGACAAGTTTTATTGTGATAGTTTACTGAGGTGTGAAGCATAAGTGACAAGTTTTATTGTGGCCGTTTACTGAGGTGTGAAACATAAGTGACAAGTTTTATTGTGATAGTTTACTGAGGCGTGAAACATAAGTGACAAGTTTTATTGTAGTAGTTTACTGAGGTGTGAAACATAAGTAACAAGTTTTATTGTGGCCGTTTACTGAGGTGTGAAGCATAAGTGACAAGTTTTATTGTGATAGTTTACTGAGGTGTGAAACATAAGTGACAAGTTTTATTGTGATAGTTTACTGAGGTGTGAAACATAAGTAACAAGTTTTATTGTGATAGTTTACTGAGGCGTGAAGCATAAGTGACCAGTTTTATTGTGATAGTTTACTGAGGTGTGAAACATAAGTGACAAGTTTTATTGTGGTAGTTTACTGAGGTGTGAAGCATAAGTGACAAGTTTTATTGTGGTAGTTTACTGAGGTGTGAAACATAAGTGACAAGTTTTATTGTGGTAGTTTACTGAGGCGTGAAGCATAAGTGACAAGTTTTATTGTGATAGTTTACTGAGGTGTGAAGCATAAGTGACAAGTTTTATTGTGGCCGTTTACTGAGGTGTGAAACATAAGTGACAAGTTTTATTGTGATAGTTTACTGAGGCGTGAAACATAAGTGACAAGTTTTATTGTAGTAGTTTACTGAGGTGTGAAACATAAGTAACAAGTTTTATTGTGGCCGTTTACTGAGGTGTGAAGCATAAGTGACAAGTTTTATTGTGATAGTTTACTGAGGTGTGAAACATAAGTAACAAGTTTTATTGTGACAGTTTACTGAGGCGTGAAGCATAAGTGACAAGTTTTATTGTGATAGTTTACTGAGGTGTGAAACATAAGTAACAAGTTTTATTGTGGTTGTTTACTGAGGTGTGAAGCATAAGTAACAAGTTTTATTGTAGTAGTTTACTGAGGTGTGAAACATAAGTGACAAGTTTTATTGTGGTTGTTTACTGAGGTGTGAAGCATAAGTGACAAGTTTTATTGTGGTAGTTTACTGAGGCGTGAAGCATAAGTGACAAGTTTTATTGTGATAGTGTACTGAGGCGTGAAGCATAAGTGACAAGTTTTATTAGTGTACTGAGGCGTGAAGCATTAGTGACAAGTTTTATTGTGGTTGTTTACTGAGGTGTGAAGCATAAGTGACAAGTTTTATTGTGGTTGTTTACTGAGGTGTGAAGCATAAGTGACAAGTTTTATTGTGATAGTTTACTGAGGTGTGAAACATAAGTGACAAGTTTTATTGTGGTTGTTTACTGAGGCGTGAAGCATAAGTGACAAGTTTTATTGTGGTTGTTTACTGAGGTGTGAAGCATAAGTGACAAGTTTTATTGTGGTAGTTTACTGATAGAATTTCCTTATGACTCTTAAAATTATTCATTCCAAAGAATTATCATAAAAGCATTTAAAATACATAAAACTTAGAGTGATGATTTTCATTGATTGCAGGTGGGAATGGGTGATGACATCTCAGGAAAACACCTTCCCTGTGGAGAGTACTAATAGCCAAGGTAAACACTTGAACATTGTGATAAACAAATCATGCTAAAAGGAAGAAATGAATTCCTTCAGATATTGAGAATGATTGTTTTCTTCAGATTCAACTTGGGACTACTTCCTGGAAATATCCAAACAGCTTGAATGGACCCTTCCCTTCTCCATCACCCAGAGTCAGAACTACATACACACACCTGCTGACAGGCATATTGACAAGTTCTTGTTCAAGTGAGCTAATTTCATTACTCTTTAGTCATTGCCACACTCAGATATTATTTTCGCCCCTCCCCCTTTTTTTTCGGGAGGAGGGGAGGGGGAGAAGCAAAACTAGATGTTGTACTGATTGATAGTTTGAAAACATTGTCATAGTTGGTTTATAATTAATATCTATAAGTAGGCAAGAGTGACAAAATGGCAGCCATCTTGAAAATCTTCTCCAGTTCCAGAAGAGGCCTGATATTTTGCCAGCAGAGTGGTATAAAGCTTTTTTCATATAAATGACCTTGACCTATTTTCATGTTCACAAAGTCAAATTGTAAAACATTCCTTTGCAAATTTTCTAATGTTCTAAAAGAACCCAGTACTCATCTTAGGCCAGTAGGTATCTGCTATGGAGTGCTATAATGTTTCCTTATACCAATGACCTTGACCTGTCACTATTTGTGAAATGTGAAATTTGTTACCATGTACACTATGTATACTACACAGGATCAACAACACACTTCACATCGTTAATTGTAATGGGTTTCACATTGGTTATATTTGATTTAACAAAAACACCAAGAGGTAATTTTTAGTAATACCATACCTTTAACTGACTTGTACAATGTGCCTATGAAACACTCCCTGGTTATGATTCACTAATGAGTTAGAAATATTGTATACCATTTCCTGAAACATCACTTACATACCAGGGTAATACCGTGAACAACTATGAGGATTAAATTGGAAATCTTGCCATTATTCCTTACTAGTCCTGTGAGTAATTCAGGCCTTATGGGCCTCTTGTTGAGATTAATTGAGACTATTAATAAGAGAACAAAATGGTGGCCAAATGCATATATGTTCATGTTTGAGTTCAACCATTGGAGATTATTTAACTGTTTCTTAAAAAGTACTAAAGGCAGTCTAAAATCTTGATTTTGTAACTTTCTAGGTACTTGATTTTGTGACTATCTAGATGCTTGATTTTGTGACTATCTAGATACTTGATTTTGTGACTATCTAGATGCTTGATTTTGTGACTATCTAGATACTTGATTTTGTGACTATCTAGATACTTGATTCTGAGACTATCTAGGTACTTGATTTTGTGACTATCTAGATACTTGATTTTGTGACTATCTAGATACTTGATTTTGTGACTATCTAGATACTTGATTTTGTGACTATCTAGGTACTTGATTTTGTGACTATCTAGGTACTTGATTTTGTGACTATCTAGATACTTGATTCTGAGACTATCTAGGTACTTGATTCTGAGACTATCTAGGTACTTGATTTTGTGACTATCTAGATACTTGATTCTGAGACTATCTAGGTACTTGATTCTGAGACTATCTAGGTACTTGATTTTGTGACTATCTAGATACTTGATTATGAGATTATCTAGAATACCAAGATCAATTGAAATAATAGAAAACTTGAGTGAAAAGATATGATGATACAGTGGGTTAGATGTTAAGTTTATTATAGTCTGAATACTGTGAAAATAGACAGTAATGTCTCTAAAAGCTTGGCTGTTAATCACATACCCATATTATTAGTAGAAATACACACCGACTTTCTGTGGCCCTGACTGATAAACTGATAGATGTCAATTTTTAGGTCACCTGAGACGAAGTCTCTCTCTACTCTCAGATATGGTGGAGTCAAACACTCTTCATAGATGGAAGGGTCTTGTGGTGCTTTACCAAAATTGTGAATTTCATGACCCTGGGGTCTCACATTTGCCCCTGGGGAGGGGGTATACTTTAGTATAGTTTATATAGGGAAATCACATTTTTGACTATTATTTGTTGGATTTGTATTGGAATTCATTCTAACCTGGATAACATTATCAGCATGGGATAATAGTTTGATGGTGTGAATATGTTGGCCCTGACTGACCCCCAGGGGCTGAGGGGCGGGGCTAAAAAGGGTCAAATTGACTGAAATTTCAAAAATCTTCTTCTCAATACCTATATAAGATAGAATCAAATACTTTTCATAGAAGGAAGGGTTTCATGGTGTTTTACCTAAATTGTGAATTTCATGACCCTTTGGGTATCACGTTTGCTCCTGGGGAGGGGGTAAACTTTACTATAGTTTATATAGGGAAATCACATTTTTGACCATTATTTGTTGGATTTGTATTGGAACTCATTCTAACCTGGTCAACATTATCAGCATTGGATAACAGTTTGATGGTATGCATATGTTGGCCCTGACTGACCCCCAGGGGCTGATGGACGGGGCTAAAAAGGGTCAAATCGACCGAAATTTCAAAAATCTTCTCAATACCTATATAAAATAGAATCAAATACTTTTCATAGAAGAAGGGTTTCATGGTGTTTTACTTAAATTGTGAATTTCATGACCCTGGGGTCTCACGTTTGCCCCTAGGGAGAGGGTAAACTTTGCTATAGTTTATAGAGGGAATTCATATTTTTGACAATCAGTTGTTAGCTCACCTGCCCGAAGGGCAAGTGAGCTTATGCCATGGTGCGGCGTCCGTCGTCCGTCCGTCTGTCCGGCCGTCCGGCCGTCCGTCCGGCCGTCCGTCCGGCGTCAACTTTTTCATTTAAACAACTTCTTCTCAATAACCAAGAGGCCCAGGAACTTCATATTGGGCCTGTAGTATGCTTGGGTGAAGGGCTACCAAGTTTGTTAAAATAAATTACTTTGACCTTCATTCAAGGTCACAGGGGTCAAATACGCTATAATCTTCAAACGACTTCTTCTCAATAACCAAAAGCCCCAGGGACCTGATATTGGGCCTGTAGCATGCTGGGGTGAAGGGCTACCAAGTTTGTTAAAATAAATGACCTTGACTTTCATTCAAGGTCACACGGGTCAAATAGACTATAATCTTCAAACGACTTCTTCTCAATAACCAAGAGGCCCAGGGACTTGATATTGGGCCTGTAGCATGCTAAAGTGAAGGGCTACCAAGTTTGTTAAAATAAATTACTTTGACCTTCATTCAAGGTCACAGGGGTCAAATACACTATAATCTTCAAACAACTTCTTCTCAATAACCAGAAGACCCAGGGACCTGATATTGGGCCTGTAGCATGCTTGGGTGAAGGGCTACCAAGTTTGTTAAAATAAATTACTTTGACCTTCATTCAAGGTCACAGGGGTCAAATACGCTATAATCTTCAAACGACTTCTTCTCAAAAACCAAAAGCCCCAGGGACCTGATATTGGGCCTGTAGCATGCTGGGGTGAAGGGCTACAAAGCTTGTTAAAATAAATGACCTTGACTTTCATTCAAGGTCACACGGGTCAAATAGACTATAATCTTCAAACGACTTCTTCTCAATAACCAAGAGGCCCAGGGACTTGATATTGAGACTGTAGCATGCTAGGATGAAGGGCTACCATGTTTGTTAAAATAAATGACCTTGATCTTCATTCAAGGTCACATTTGTCAAATAGGTTATAATCTTCAAACGACTTCTTCTGAATAACCAAGAGGCCCAGGGACTTGATATTGGGCCTGTAGCATGCTAAAGTGAAGGGCTACCAAGTTTGTTAAAATAAATTACTTTGACCTTCATTCAAGGTCACAGGGGTCAAATACACTATAATCTTCAAACAACTTCTTCTCAATAACCAGAAGACCCAGGGACCTGATATCGGGCCTGTAGCATGCTGGGGTGAAGGGCTACAAAGCTTGTTAAAATAAATGACCTTGACCTTCATTCAAGGTCACATGGGTCAAATAGGCTATAATCTTCAAAAGACTTCTTCTCAATAACCAAGAGGCACAGGGACTTGATATTTGGCCTGTATCATGCTGGGGTGAAAGGCTACCAAGTTTGTTAAAATAAATGACCTTGACCTTCATTCAAGGTCACATGGGTCAAATAGGTTATAATCTTCAAACGACTTCTTCTCAATAACTAGGGCCCAGGGACTTGATATTGGGCCTGTAGCATGCTAAAGTGAAGGGCTACCAAGTTTGTTAAAATAAATGACCTTGACTATCATTCAAGGTCACATGGGTCAAATACACTATAATATTCAAACGACTTCTTCTCAATAACCAAGAGGCCCAGGGACTTGATATTGGGCCTGTAGCATGCTGGGGTGAAAGGCTACCAAGTTTGTTAAAATAAATGACCTTGACCTGCATTCAAGGTCACATGGGTCAAAAAGGTTATAATCTTCAAATGACTTCTTCTCAATAACCAAGAGGTCCAGGGACTTGATATTTAGCCTGTAGCATGCTGGGGTGAAGGGCTACAAAGTTTGTTAAAATAAATGACCTGGACCTTCATTCAAGGTCACATGGGTCAAATAGGCTATAATCTTCAAAAGACTTCTTCTCAATAACCAAGAGGCACAGGGACTTGATATTGGGCCTGTAGCATGCTGGGGTGAAAGGCTACCAAGTTTGTTAAAATAAATGACCTTGACCTTCATTCAAGGTCACATTTGTCAAATTGGTTATAATATTCAAACGACTTCTTCTCAATAACCAAGAGGCCCAGGGAATTGATATTGGGCCTGTAGCATGCTTGGGTGAAGGGCTACCAAGTTTGTTCAAATAGATGACCTTGACCTTCATTCAAGGTCACAGAGGTCAATTAGGTTAAAATCTTTAAACGACTACTTCTCAATAACCAAGAGGCCCAGGGACTTGATATTGGGCCTGTCTGTAGCATGCTTAGAGCAAAGAGCCAAGACCCAATCTTAGGCCAATAGTATGCTGGAATGAGGGACTAAAAAATATATTGACATGAATAAACTTAGCTTACTCTGATATTTGAATAAAGTTGTTATCAGCATAGTATCTGTAGAAATGACCTCAATCAACTGCAAATTTGCTCTAGAGCCAGGTGAGCGATACAGGCCCATTGGGCCTCTTGTTTTATTTCTATTGGAATTCATTCTAACTTTCTTAAAATTATCAGCATGGGATGACAGCTTAATGATAAGCACATATTGGCCCTGACTGACCCCAAGGACTGATGGGTGGGGCCAAAAAGGGTCAATTAAATTAACTGAAATATTTCAAATGTCAGGTGACCGTTAAGGCCCTTTGGGCCTCTTGTATATATTTATCTTGCTGACCATACTCCATGAATTGTTGCCTTTGATTTCAGTTCATGTTCGAAGACAAGTCTTGTGATGCAAAATTTCTGCCAGGCCACTGTTGTCACCCCTATGTTAGACACAGCCATCAGAACTCGCCTCAAGTGGTGGAAACAGGTATCGTGTCTCGCATGGTTCCCGTGGTACTCTGTCCCTACATTTATTGATGGTACCCGTGGTACTCTGTCCCTTTAGTTATTGATGGTACCTGTGGTACCCTGTCCCTATAGTTATTGATGGTGCCCCTGGTACCCTGTCCCTATAGTTATTGATGGTACCCGTGGTACCCTGTCCCCATAGTTATTGATGGTACCCGTGGTACCCTGTCCCTATAGTTATTGATGGTACCCGTGGTACCCTGTCCCTACATTTAATGATGGTACCCGTGGTACCCTGTCCCTATAGTTATTGATGGTACCCTGTCCCTACATTTATTGATGGTACCCGTGGTACCCTGTCCCTATAGTTATTGATGGTACCCGTGGTACCCTGTCCCTATAGTTATTGATGGTAACCATGGTACCATGTCCCAATAGTTATTGATGGTAACCATGGTACCATGTCCCAATAGTTATTGATGGTAACCATGGTATACTGTCCCAATAGTTATTGATGGTAACCATGGTACCATGTCCCAATAGTTATTGATGGTAACCATGGTATACTGTCCCAATAGTTATTGATGGTAACCATGGTACCCTGTCCCAATAGTTATTGATGGTACCCGTGGTACCCTGTGACTAGTTATAGTTATCAGTGGTACTGTGGTCCCCTGTCACTAGTTATAGTTGTCAGTGGTACTGTGGTCCCCTGTCACTAGTTATAGTTATAGGTGGTACTGTGGTCCCATGTCACTAGTTATAGTTATCAGTGGTACTGTGGTCCCCTGTCACTAGTTATAGTTATAGGTGGTACTGTGGTCCCCTGTCACTAGTTATAGTTATCAGTGGTACTGTGGTCCCCTGTCACTAGTTATAGTTATAGGTGGTACTGTGGTCCCCTGTCACTAGTTATAGTTATCAGTGGTACTGTGGTCCCCTGTCAATGGTTATAGTTATAGGTGGTACTGTGGTCCCCTGTCACTAGTTATAGTTATAGGTGGTACTGTGGTCCCCTGTCACTAGATTTAGTTATCGGTGGTACTGTGGTCCCCTGTCACTAGATATAGTTATCGGTGGTACTGTGGTTCCATGTCACTAGTTATAGTTATCAGTGGTACTGTGGTCCCCTGTCACTAGTTATAGTTATCAGTGGTACCCGTGGTACCCTGTCACTAGTTATAGTTATCAGTGGTACTGTGGTCCCCTGTCACTAGTTATAGTTATCAGTGGTACTGTGGTCCCCTGTCACTAGTTATAGTTATAGGTGGTACTGTGGTACCCTGTCAATGGTTATAGTTATAGGTGGTAGTGTGGTCCCCTGTCAATGGTTATAGTTATAGGTGGTACTGTGGTACCCTGTCAATGGTTATAGGTGGTACTGTGGTCCCCTGTCACTAGTTATAGTTATAGGTGGTACTGTGGTCCCCTGTCACTAGTTATAGTTATTAGTGGTACTATGGTCCCCTGTCACTAGTTATAGTTATCAGTGGTACTGTGGTCCCCTGTCACTAGTTATAGTTATCAGTGGTACTTTGGTCCCCTGTCACTAGTTATAGTTATCAGTGGTACTGTGGTCCCCTGTCACTAGTTATAGTTATAGGTGGTACTGTGGTACCCTGTCAATGGTTATAGTTATAGGTGGTAGTGTGGTCCCCTGTCAATGGTTATAGTTATAGGTGGTACTGTGGTACCCTGTCAATGGTTATAGGTAGTACTGTGGTCCCCTGGCACTAGTTATAGTTATCAGTGGTACTGTGGTCCCCTGTCACTAGTTATAGTTATAGGTGGTACTGTGGTCCCCTGTCACTAGTTATAGTTATCAGTGGTACTGTGGTCCCCTGTCACTAGTTATAGTTATAGGTGGTACTGTGGTCCCCTGTCACTAGTTATAGTTATAGGTGGTACTGTGGTCCCCTGTCACTAGTTATAGTTATCAGTGGTACTGTGGTCCCCTGTCACTAGTTATAGTTATCAGTGGTACTGTGGTCCCCTGTCACTAGTTATAGTTATAGGTGGTACTGTGGTCCCCTGTCAATGGTTATAGTTATAGGTGGTACTGTGGTCCCCTGTCACTAGTTATAGTTATAGGTGGTACTGTGGTCCCCTGTCACTAGTTATAGTTATAGGTGGTACTGTGGTACCCTGTCAATGGTTATAGTTATAGGTGGTACTGTGGTCCCCTGTCACTAGTTATAGTTATCAGTGGTACTGTGATCCCCTGTCACTAGTCATAGTTATCAGTGGTACTGTGGTCCCCTGTCACTAGTTATAGTTATAGGTGGTACTGTGGTCCCCTGTCACTAGTTATAGTTATCAGTGGTACTGTGGTCACCTGTCACTAGATATAGTTATCAGTGGTACTGTGGTCCCCTGTCACTAGTTATAGTTATCAGTGGTACTGTGGTCCCTTGTCACTAGTTATAGTTATTAGTGGTACTATGGTACCCTGTTACTAGTTATAGTTATAGGTGGTACTATGGTACCCTGTTACTAGTTATAGTTATCAGTGGTACTGTGGTCCCCTGTCACTAGTTATAGTTATTAGTGGTACTATGGTCCCCTGTCACTAGTTATAGTTATAGGTGGTACTGTGGTACCCTGTCAATGGTTATAGTTATAGGTGGTACTGTGGTCCCCTGTCACTAGTTATAGTTATCAGTGGTACTGTGATCCCCTGTCACTAGTCATAGTTATCAGTGGTACTGTGGTCCCCTGTCACTAGTTATAGTTATAGGTGGTACTGTGGTCCCCTGTCACTAGTTATAGTTATCAGTGGTACTGTGGTCACCTGTCACTAGATATAGTTATCAGTGGTACTGTGGTCCCCTGTCACTAGTTATAGTTATCAGTGATACTGTGGTCCCTTGTCACTAGTTATAGTTATTAGTGGTACTATGGTACCCTGTTACTAGTTATAGTTATAGGTGGTACTATGGTACCCTGTTACTAGTTATAGTTATCAGTGGTACTGTGGTCCCCTGTCACTAGTTATAGTTATTAGTGGTACTATGGTCCCCTGTCACTAGTTATAGTTATAGGTGGTACTGTGGTACCCTGTCAATGGTTATAGTTATAGGTGGTACTGTGGTCCCCTGTCACTAGTTATAGTTATAGGTGGTACTGTGGTCCCCTGTCACTAGTTATAGTTATAGGTGGTACTGTGGTCCCCTGTCAATGGTTATAGTTATAGGTGGTACTGTGGTCCCCTGTCAATGGTTATAGTTATGGGTGGTACTGTGGTCCCCGGTCACTAGTTATAGTTATAGGTGGTACCTTGTTTTTAAATATAGTTATTACTGATACCATGCCCCTCATTATAACCCTGGCAATTATGTTAAGAGGGGTATATATTGGAATCACCCTGTCTGACCGTCCAACTGTTCATTTTTCTGGAATATTGTGTCAGTTGTGTCTAAAAAGCACTGAAGCCATACTTCTCAAACGTGGCATACTACATCCTTATGATATAAAGTTATGCCCTTTTACTTTTTGTAATATTTTGACATTTGTTAGAGTTATGCTACTTCTAGTAGATAATCTGTTTCAAATATTGTGATAAGTGTATATAAGTGTATAATAAAGTGTATAATAAAGTGTATAATAAAGTGTATAATAAAGTGCTGAAGCAATACTCATCAAACTGTGCCTATTACATCCTTATGGTATAAAGTTGTGCCTTTCGCTTTTCATAAAATTTCTACTGCATTTGTTAGAGTTGTGCCCAATTTAGTAGATATTGTGTGTGGACTATTGCGTCAAGTGTATCTAATAACGTACCAAAGCAATATTTCTCAAATTAGTTATAGAATAATTATTTACATCAATATCAGTAATAAATCTCACACCGATACATTATATCACATTATATGAGTGACATTGGATGTAAAGATATTATGTCCGATAGGGAAATACTGTAAAATAAAAGATATAATGTCCGATAGGGAAATACTGTAAAATAAAAGAATCAGTAATTCTATTATGCATCTACTTTACTTACATTAACGATAAAAAAGACAAATAACACAGCATAAAGATACTGACCTTTGTGAACTAAGAATGGTGTCATTACGTGGTATAGATAATGTCTTCTCTTCCTTCTCTGATTAAGTGTGTGTCTTGGAACTTGACATTCACCATTATGGATCACTTTGATAAACAATCATCTAGATAATTTGTTGTCATCAATCATGTGTGGAAAAGATAATTTGTTGTCATCAATCATGTGTGGAAAAGATAATTTGTTGTCATCAATCATGTGTGGAAAAGATAATTTGTCATCAATCATGTGTGAAGAAGATAATTTGTTGTTATCAATCAAAAAAATTGATGCAAGTTGATCTTGCTGTCACAGAAACTGAACTGCTATTAAACAATTTTGTTTCAGTTTTCAGGAAATCCAGCTAAATTTTCTGCAACCGATATAGAAAAAACAGAAGCTGGCTATCATGCAAACATACAGTACTCCTTTCCCTGGGGTGTGGATGATGTAGAGACTGTGACGAGTCTTGGAGACAAACCCCTACAGGGCTTAAAGGGAACAATGTTATCAGAACATCAAGTATGTAAATATAGTAACGAGTCTAGGGGACAAACCCCTACAGGGCTTTAGGGGAACATTGTTATCAGAACATCAAGTATGTAAATATAGTAACGAGTCTAGGGGACAAACCCCTACAGGGCTTTAGGGGAACATTGTTATCAGAACATCAAGTATGTAAATATAGTAACAAGTCTAGGGGACAAACCCCTACAGGGCTTAAGGGGAACATTGTTATCAAACCCCTACAGGGTTTTAGGGGAACATTGTTATCAGAACATCAAGTCTGTAAATATAGTAACGAGTCTAGGGGACAAACCCCTACAGGGCTTAAGGGGAACATTGTTATCAGAACATCAAGTATGTACATATAGTAACGAGTCTAGGGGACAAACCCCTACAGGGCTTAAGGGGAACATTGTTATCAAACCCCTACAGGGTTTTAGGGGAACATTGTTATCAGAACATCAAGTCTGTAAATATAGTAACGAGTCTAGGGGACAAACCCCTACAGGTCTTAAGGGGAACATTGTTATCAGAACATCAAGTATGTACATATAGTAACGAGTCTAGGGGACAAACCCCTACAGGGCTTAAGGGGAACATTGTTATCAAACCCCTACAGGGCTTTAGGGGAACATTGTTATCAGAAAATCAAGTATGTAAATATAGTAACGAGTCAAGGAGACAAACCCCTACAGGGCTTAAGGGGAACATTGTTATCAGAACATTAAGTATGTACATATAGTAACGAGTCTAGGGGACAAACCCCTACAGGGCTTTAGGGGAACATTGTTATCAAACCCCTACAGGGCTTTAGGGGAACATTGTTATCAGAACATCAAGTATGTAAATATAGTAACAAGTCTAGGGGACAAACCCCTACAGGGCTTTAGGGGAACATTGTTATCAGAACATCAAGTATGTACATATAGTAACGAGTCTAGGGGACAAACCCCTACAGGGCTTAAGGGGAACATTGTTATCAAACCCCTACAGGGCTTTAGGGGAACATTGTTATCAGAACATCAAGTATGTACATATAGTAACGAGTCAAGGAGACAAACCCCTACAGGGCTTTAGGGGAACATTGTCATCAGAACATCAAGTATGTACATATAGTAACGAGTCTAGGAGACAAACCCCTACAGGGTTTTAGGGGAACATTGTTATCAAACCCCTACAGGGCTTTAGGGGAGCATTGTTATCAGAACATCAAGTATGTAAATATAGTAACAAGTCTAGGGGACAAACCCCTACAGGGCTTTAGGGGAACATTGTTATCAAACCCCTACAGGGTTTTAGGGGAATATTGTTATCAGAACATCAAGTATGTAAATATAGTAACGAGTCAAGGAGACAAACCCCTACAGGGTTTTAGGGGAATATTGTTATCAGAACATCAAGTATGTAAATATAGTAACGAGTCAAGGAGACAAACCCCTACAGGGTTTTAGGGGAATATTGTTATCAGAACATCAAGTATGTAAATATAGTAACAAGTCTAGGGGATAAACCTTTACAGGGTTTTAGGGGAACATTGTTATTAAACCCCTACAGGGCTTTAGGGGAACATTGTTATCAGAACATCAAGTATGTAAATATAGTAACGAGTCTAGGGGACAAACCCCTACAGGGCTTTATGGAAAAGTTTTTAGCTCACCAAAGGGCCGGTGAGGTTTGTTATCGCTATTTCTCAGAAACTAATGAGGGGATCTTTCTGAAATTTCATATGTAGGTTCCCCTTGGTGCCTAGTTATGCATATTGCATTTTGAGACCAATCTGAAAACAACATGGCCGACAGGCAGCCATCTTGGATTTTGACAATTGAAGTTTGTTATCGCTATTTCTCAGAAACTAATAAGGGGATCTTTCTGAAATTTCATATGTAGGTCCCCCTCAGTGCCTAGTTATGCATATTGTATTTTGAGACTAATCGGAAAACAACATGGCCGACAGGCAGCCATCATGGATTTTGACAATTGAAGTTTGTTATCGCTATTTCTGAGAAAGCACAGAAGGGATCTTTCTCAAATTTCATATAAAGGTTCCTCTTGGTGCCTAGTTATGCATATTGCATTTTGAGACCAATTGGAAAACAACATGGCCGACAGGCAGCCATCTTGGATTTTGACAATTGAAGTTTGTTATCGCTATTTCTCAGAAACTAATGAAGGGATCTTTCTGAAATTTCATATGTAGGTTCCTCTCAGTGACTAGTTATGCACATTGAATTTTGAGACTAATCGGAAAACAACATGGCCGACAGGCAGCCATCTTGGATTTTGACAATTGAAGTTTGTTATCGCTATTTCTCAGAAACTTATGAAGGGATCTTTCTGAAATTTCATATAAAGGTTCCTCTTGGTGCCTAGTTATGCATATTGCATTTTGAGACCAATTGGAAAACAACATGGCCGACAGGCAGCCATCTTGGATTTTGACAATTGAAGTTTGTTATAGCTATTTCTCAGAAACTTATGAAGGGATCTTTCTGAAATTTCAATTGTAGCTTTGCCTCGGCGCCTAGTTATGCATATTGCATTTTGAGACTATTCGGAAAACAACATGGCCGACAGGCAGTCATCTTCGATTTTGACAATTGAAGTTTGTTATCGCTATTTCTCAGAAAGTACTGAAGGGATCTTTCTCAAATTTCATATGTAGGTCCCCCTCAGTGCCTAGTTATGCATATTGTATTTTGAGACTAATCGGAAAACAACATGGCCGACAGGCAGCCATCATGGATTTTGACAATTGAAGTTTGTTATCGCTATTTCTGAGAAAGCACTGAAGGGATCTTTCTCAAATTTCATATGTAGGTTCCTCTTGGTGCCTAGTTATGCATATTGCATTTTGAGACCAATTGGAAAACAACATGGCCGACAGGCAGCCATCTTGGATTTTGACAATTGAAGTTTGTTATAGCTATTTCTCAGAAACTTATGAAGGGATCTTTCTGAAATTTCAATTGTAGCTTTGCCTCGGCGCTTAGTTATGCATATTGCATTTTGAGACTATTCGGAAAACAACATGGCCGACAGGCAGTCATCTTCGATTTTGACAATTGAAGTTTGTTATCGCTATTTCTCAGAAAGTACTGAAGGGATCTTTCTCAAATTTCATATGTAGGTCCCCCTCAGTGCGTAGTTATGCATATTGCATTTTGAGACCAATCGAAAAACAACATGGCCGACAGGCAGCCATCTTGGATTTTGACAATTGAAGATTGTTATCGCTATTTATCAGAAATTGCTGAAAGGATCTTTCTGAATTTCATTTGTAGGTTGCCCTCTGTGTCTAGTTATGCATATTGGATGTTGAGACCAGTCAGAAAACAACCTGGCTGACAGGCAGCCATCTTGTATTTTGAAAATTGAAGTTTGTTATCGCTATTGTACAGAAGGTACTGAAGGGATTTTTCTCAAATTTCATATGTAGGTTCCCCTTGGTCCCTTGTATTGCATTTTGGGACCAATCGGAAAACAACATGGCCGACAGACAGCCATTATTGCTAAATCTTAAATTTTATATATAGGTTGCCCTTGTTTGAAAAGTACTAGAGGGCTGTTTCTGAATTTACACAGATTAGTAAGACTTAGAGGAAGGGAAAAGTAGAGAAAAGATCAATCTGACATGGAACCTATAAAGATCATTCAATGGTGGGCGCCAAGATCCCTCTGGGATCTCTTGTCATATATGTGTATTATTTTTCACAAAAGTGTATTACTTGGGTAAGTTTAGCAAGCTAGAATGTGGACATGTTTATCTCCCTTGGTTGAAGTACCAGGAAAATGTATCAAATCAGACCTGGCCTTTTACAGTTTGTGAATGGTAAAACAAGAAGTCTGCCCAGTATGATTGAGTGTAATGCAGTTTTGGAGCAAGGATTTCTGGCTTTTTTGTTGGACGCTTATCCTGGGTACCATGGCTCATCTAATGAAGGCACCAAGGAATCTTTGGTGAGTTGAGTGAGAGGGAAACATATCCAACAAATCACTTGAGAGATTAGAGGCGAGGTCAATGCTATACATTTGTGGTATTTTTCAGAAATTATTTAATTTCAACAACTTTGTGTTAGGATGGTGATTAATGAACAGTCTTTGGCGTCAGTTAATGGAAAACTTTTACAGAGAGTGTAATTTTTGAAAACTGAAAACAAAATTTTGGGCTAGCCTTTAACAGTGACAACATTTAACTGTAAGCCCAAGGAGGTTATCATAAGTAACTTGATGTTACCAGCTTACTGTGGACCTCAAACACTAGTGACATTACCAGCTTACTGTGGACCTGATACACTAGTGACTGATGACCAGCTTACTGTGGACCTGATACACTAGTGATATTACCAGCTCACTGTGGACCTGATACACTAGTGACATTACCAGCTCACTG